>NC_042623.1:124504677-124597138 GCF_901001135.1 Rhinatrema bivittatum
GCCTGCTCTCCTGGATTGGAATGAGGCCTGGGAAAGAACGTAGGTAGTATAATGGATTGATTGAGATGAAACTCTGATACTACCTTAGGTAAGAATTTAGGGTGAGTGCAGAGTACTGCCCGGTCCTGCAGAAGTTTAGTGTAAGGCGGATAGGCAACTAGGGCCTGTAACTCTGCGAGCCGAAGTGATTGCCAAAAGGAAAATCACTTTCCATGTGATACAGCGAAGTTCACAGGATTGGAGAGGCTCAAATGGTGGTTTCATAAGCCGACCCAAAACCAGGTTGAGGTCCCAAGAAGGGGCCGGAGGATGCAGTAGAGGTTTGAGGTGAAGCAAGCCTTTCAGAAATCGTGTGACAAGGGGTTGTACTGAGATAGGGACATCCCCGATACCTTTATGGAAGGCGGCTACCGCACTGACATGCATTCTAATGGAGGAAGTTTTAAGACCTGACTGACAAGTGCCAGAGGTAGCCTAGAAACTTCGGAATTGGACAGGTAAAAGGATCAAGGGCCTGAGATGAGCACCATGACGTGAACCTGTTCCATTTCTAGGAATACGATTTTCTCGTGGAAGGCTTCTGTGAAGCAAGACACGGGAGACTGGATCAGAAAGGTTAAGCGGCTGAAGGATTAATCTTTCAACATCCATGCTGTCAGGGACAGGGCCTGAAGATTGGGGTTGTGAAGGCACCCATCGTTTTGAGGGATTAGAAGCAGGTCTGTTCCCAGAGGAATGTGCCTGCGAATGGAGAGATCCTGAAGTATTGGAAACCACACCTGGTGGGGCCAGTGAGGTGCTATTAGGATCATGGTTTCCTTGTCCTGATGTAACTTCACGAGAGTCTTCGAGAGAAGTGGAAGTGGAGGGAACGCGTATAGGAGAGTGGTTGACCATGATAGGGAGAATGCGTCTCTTGGTGGATAATGTTGGCTGCGAGTGAGAGAGAGGAAATTGCCTACTTTGCGATTCTGGGGTGACGCAAAGAGGTCTATTTGAGGATATCCCCATTCTTGGAAGATGGAGTTCGCTACTGAGGGGTTTAGAGACCACTCGTGCGGTTGGAAGGTGCGACTCAACTTGTCTGCCAATATGTTGTCCACTCCCGGCAAGTAGGTGGCCCTGAGGTACATTGAGTGGGAGAGGGCCTCCACCCATATCTGTGCAGCTTCCTGACACAGAAGGTAGGATCCTGTCCCTCCCTGCTTGTTGATGTACCACATGGCCACCTGGTTGTCCATCTGGATCAGGATGACATGATTGGACAGGCGATCCTGAACTACTCTGAGAGCATATCGAATTGCTCGTAACTCCAAGAAATTGATTTGGTGTTTGGCTTCCTCTGGAGACCAGGAACCTTGTGTCTGGAGATCGGCCACATGGGCTCCCCACCCGAAGTTGGAAGCATCGGTGGTTAGAGTTATTTGAGGGTTTGGCACTTGAAAGGGCAAGCCCTGTAGAAGATTGGTGTGATTTATCCACCGGGCGAGAGACAGACGGAGTGAGTCGGTGACATGGACAATGGTCGACAGGGGCTGAAGGGACTGTGTCCATTGCGACCTTAGAGTCCACTGCATGACTCTCATGGCCAGGCGGGCCATTGGTGTGACCTGAACTGAGGATGCCATGTGTTCTAGAAGGATGAGAAAACGATGAGCAGTTGTCGAGTGCTGAGACTGCAGCTGATGCACCAGAGACACGAGAGTGAGGGCTCTTTGTCGAGGTAGGAAAGCCTTTGCCTGTAAGGTGTCCAAGTCTGCCCCAATGAACGATAAGGTTTGAGATGGGACTAAGGAGGATTTGTCGTAGTTGACGAGAAATCCGAGTGAAAGTAGAGTAAGGTGAGATGTAGGGATGACAAAGCTAATTGTTGAGTCGGGGCCCTGATTAACCAGTTGTCCAGATAGGGGTAGACGTGAACACTTTGAGTCCTGAGGAAGGTGGCAACCACGACGTGGCATTTTGTAAAGACTCGTGGTGCAGATGTTAGGCCGAATGGAAGCACTCGGTATTGATAGTGCTTGGAGCCTACGAGAAACCTCAGGAATTTGCAACGAGATGGAGTTATCGCAACATGAGTGTATGCATCCTGGAGGTCGAGAGAGCAGAGCCAGTCTCCTCTTTGAAGAAGAGGAAGAAGAGAGCCTAAGGTTACCATCTTGAACTTTTCTCTCTGGAGGTACTTGAGGGCTCGTAGATCCAAAATTGGACGAACGCCTCCCGATCTTTTGGGGATTAGAAAGTACCGTGAATAGAACCCTAGTATGCGGTCAGCAATATACGCACAATGATATACAATATGTGCTCCTTAGTCGAGGTATTTGAGAGGCACCCCATGTGCTGGCCAGTTTATCGAGGTCGCTGCCGAACAGGAAAGAACCCCTAAAGGGCATTCTGGTGAGGCGCGTCTTCGAAGGAGCATCGGCTGACCAATTCCATATCCAAAGCTGCCTCCTGGCAGCCACAGAAGATGAGATCCCCTTGGCTGTTGAACGGACTAGTTCGGATGCGGCATCCGTGAGGAACGAGAGAGCGGACTCCATGTCCGTTGCTGGAGCATTGTTCCTGACCTGTGACAAACAGGAACGCATCACCACTGTGCAGCAGGTTGCGATTCGCAAAGACAGAGCTGCCACCTCAAATGTCTGTTTCAGGATGGCGTCCAGTCACCAGTCGTGAGGCTCCTTGAGGGCCGCCCCCCCCCCCCCCAACTGGAATGGTAGTGCGCTTGACCACCGTGCTAACCAAGGCGTCCACCTGAGAGCATGCCAACATCTCCTTGATTGCCAGATCCAGGGGATACATGCCCATCAGTGTAGATGGCACCGTAGTGCTGGGGCCTGTAATAGCCAACTCCGCCAGGCACTGAGATACCAGGTTGGAGAGATCTTCTTTGGGAAAGAACCGCCTAATGGTTCGATATGGCTCAATCCCTGAGGGAAGTTCCCCCTCCTCCGGGGGTTCAGACTCGTCCTCCGAGCCATCAGGGTCCTCCTGAACCGGACTGCTCGAAGGCGGGTGCCCATAATAAGGGCGCGAAGGTCCAGGGGCAGGATCAGCTGGAGTAACAACAGCAGCGGCAGCAGCAACAGGGCCTGGACGGGAAGCTGATTGCATCTGTACAAAGGCATGAATCCCCTTAAAGAGATCTACCCAGGAAATGGAAGTAGTCTCTAGTCGTCGGGGTACCAGGTCCCCCCGGGATTCCAGGTTGTTCGAGACTGCCTGCTAGATCTGGGGTGGCCCCTGGGGAACTGTCAGCAAACCTTGGTTGAGACTGGTCCTGGCCCGAGGCTCCCGCTGCCTCCTCACATTGGGCACAAAGGGAGTCACTAAGCTGGCATGCTGAGCAGAAGCCGAGGGCTTTAATGCCAGAATCAGGAGGCGCCGCCGCCGAAGACGCTGAGGCATTCTGTTCCATCGCGGCTTGGGAATGTAGCGCTGAAGAATATACGCCCAGCACAATATGCGCTCAATAATATGCGGCAGCAATCTGCGCTTAATAGAACAGGCGCTCAATAATATGCGGCAGCAATATGCGCTTAAAAGGAACAGGCGCTCAATAATATGCGGCAGCAATATACGCTTAATACAACAGGCGCTCAATAATATGCGGCAGCAATATACACTTGATACAACAGGCGCTCAATAATATGCGGCAGCAATATACGCTCAATGATATCCAATATGCGCTCTTTAGTATGCGGTCAGCCATATACGCACAATGATATACAATATGTGCTCATTAGTATGCGGTCAGCAATATACGCACAATGATATACAATATGTGCTCCTTAGTATGCGGTCAGCCATATACGCTCAATGATATACAATATGTGCTCCTTAGTATGCGGTCAGCCATATACGCTCAATGATATACAATATGTGCTCATTAGTATGCGGTCAGCCATATACGCTCAATGATATCCAAAAGGCGCCTATCATGGGCGCTCAATACCTTAACAAAGCCGACAAAATGGCGACCTCCGCGGCGTGCCGGATACAGGCAATGCCGCCGATCCTCGTACCTCGGAGACCAAAAGCAAGAGATGTACGCCTTACCTGATCCTCGGCGCTTCCCGGCTGAAACCCGGGCGGTCTCCGGCTGCGGGAGGAGAGGGGAAATACCTTCACCGCCGTGCTTGAGGAATGCAACCGCTGCTTCCCAAGTCCACGCCGGGACCGAGGCGCCTCTTAGCCCACCCAAGCCTCGCTCGGGGGCTGGGGTCCCTGCCGCGATTCGGCCACCGGACCGAGGCCAAAACCTCCGAGGGATCGCGGAAATCACCCCGGGAAACTGAACTGGGGGAGGGACCGAATGGTATCACCGCATGAGTGCGGGGCTCGATGTTCCTGTAGAAATGTAGTAAGTAGAAAATAGAAAGTAGATTGGAAACACGCTCAGCGAGCGTGCAGGCTCTCCAAACTGCTTTGGAGACGGAAATTACTGAAGAGCTTCACTTCCTGTGGGGATATATGTACCCGTGCTGACGTCAGATCCGTCTCCAACTGCTAGCACGAGCACACTATACCCACTTGTTCTGAGTCCATCTGGCTACACGACAGGAAAGTGTTAATTATTTATCCCTAGAGTAGAAATGGAATCCCGTTGCTCTTGTGGGTTGTTTGGAAATTGATACATGTATCTTTTTTTTTTTTTCTTTTCTACACATAGAATGCCTGGGGGTGGGGGGAAGGGAAGGTTTAAAACATCAAGAGAGACTTATTGTTTTTGTTACTACTATACTGCTTCAATGCATCTTCTCTCTCTCTATTTTGTATTTACATAAATGTATTGATGCTCTGTTTTTCAATATTGCTTTCTATTGGTAATAAGGTTTACAGTCTCTCTGATGGAAAAAAATCAACATGTTTAATACAAAAAAGTAATAAAAATAGAAAAGAAAACCTGCACAGAAAATGTTTCCAGTCTCCATGTACTGTTAAGACAATTTCCAGAGGTGTGAGCTGCTGGAAGAGGAACTGCCCAGAAAGTCACCTTTCAAGCTGGCTATATTAAAGGGCAGATTTATTCTAGTAATAAGGCTCAATGTACATGTTTGTATCCAAACTATGGAGAAGCAGGCTATAAATACTTTTAAATAAATAAATGTATTTTATTTTCTAAAAGCTCATCCATCTCAGCGGATTACAATACAACATACATTCAACAATAACAGTTCACTAACAGCAAACAGCCACAATTACATAAGAGAATTATTCCTTACCTGCTAATTTTCGTAATGGCTGCCATTCCCGTGTCGGCCGGGAACGGGGCCGACCCCCTGCAGAGGCTGGCGGGCGTTTGCGCGAGAAGCAGACTGCCCCTGAGGCCTCGAGGTGCCCTCCCCAATGGGGAGGCACCGCGAACAGAGGCCTTCCTGGGAGAGCCGCGAGCCGGGCTCCCCACAAGCATGACATCGCTATGTATGCGGCATGGAGGTAAAACAGATTTAAAAAAAAAAAAAAATGCCTCCGAAAGCTGCCAGCAGCGAGAGAACACAGAAACAAGCAAATTCAGCGCTGCTACCTGTCAGAAAACGACCCACTCTCCCGTTAAAGTTGTTTTTTGTTTTTTTTTCAGTCAGAGGAATGGCGCATCTCTGCAACTGTTAGGCTGCCCCGAGGAAGAAACGGCATCTCAGGACAGCAGGGGGTCACGGAGAGAGGTTGGACCACCAACGTTCAACCCTAAGGCAGCTGAAATACTGGCTGTAAAGAAATAACTAAACCCTTAACCCAAAACAACAGAATAAGATAAGAAGGAATGTACAAGACAGATCTGTCACTGAAAGCAAAGTTCTGCCTGCAAGTCTCCAGAGAAGCTGAACACTGAGGCTTTTTTTTTTTTTTTTTTTAACTTTATAACTATGATCCATCCAAGGAAAGGATTAGAGAAAAACAACGAACAAAAAATTTCTGTAAACTATCCTCTCAATGAACTGGGGAACTGAAGGTGCAACCTGCCATCTGCTGGAGTCAGAGAAATACTGAAGGTTTACAGAGGGTGCACCAGTTTGAGAGCATGCCCTCTCAGTTTTTGCTCTGACTCCATCTGCTGGAAGAGGGGAGGGGGGGGGGGGGGAACAACCCACGGTCTGGACTGATCCTGGTACGTACAGGGAATAGTTGCTACACAGTAGCTACTTGTCAAACTCCCCCATGACAGAGTCTCATAGGTTGGATCCCAGGCCAAAGCTAAAATACACTCAACATAAGCCAATGAGAAGAAAAAAAAAAAAAGAAAAAGATAGCTTTCTAAAATGAAGCAGATCTGTTTTAGGATGCAACTCATCAGGAAGACTATCCTATAAAGGAACTGCTATGTGAAAAAAAGTGATAAAATGTTATTTATTTTATAGCTAATCGTGTCACAGTCCTTATATTTACAAACTATATCGTGTTGAACCATTGGCGCAATATATATCACAAACATATATACCAATAATGTCCAATTAATTATTGCTTTTCCCCAGAACCTATAGTCTAAATATATTGACCATCATAATAGGTGTCATCGTATAGCTTAATTAACGCTTTAATACTCCACCTTCTGTTTAATCATTGGTCACTATTTTTCTTCTTTTCTTGATGTGAACATATCACCTCTATTGTGCTTTTTTTTTTTGCAAAACATATCAGGTGAGTACTTAGCTGAATAGATGAAAGACATAGTGACAAGAATAAGAGATAAAGGCATCCAAGAGAAAAGCATGTTCCTGTACAGGGTACTAATGCAGCACAACCAACACTGATAATAGCTATCAGACAAGAAGCCTACCAAACAAGAAAAAAAAATGGTGGCAGACTCATTGCAAAAAGGAATTACAGCATAGAGTCAGGAGCACTGGCAATTAAGAAGTGAAAACCAGTAGAGTTCACCCCCATTTTCTCCTAAGGAATGCCTGCAGCATGTTTTAAGAGAAAGTACAGATTCAATTGAATCATGACCAAGCTTTTCAGAGTATATTGAAGAGCTATTAGCCAAGGAGGATGTTTTCCCTTCCTATTCTACCCTCAAATACAACCCCAATACCCAAGGATCTAGAGAGGGGATCCCACAAGGCCAGTTTAGGGGTACTTCAGAGTTTATTTAGGGGCTGATGCAATAATGTTCATGGAAAGTGGGCGCTGACTTTTAAGCGCCCGTTTTTTTAATGCTCGCATGGCGCTCACATTAGGGGGTGGATTAGCACCTATTTAACCCGCGTCAGACAGCGGGTTAAACAGTGCGCTCAGCTGAGCGCACTGTATTGCATCAGCCCCTTAGATTTTTTTATATTCCGCTTTTCGCACTTTAAGCACTTCAAAGCGGATTACATTCAGTTACTGTAGGTATTTCCTTTAACGCATGGCACGATGCAAATTTGGAAAAGGAAAGGAGTTTGGGGTGGGATTTCTGGCCAAGCAGGCTGGCTTCGCAATTTGTGAAGCCATATCACACAGTTTTAACGCAGGAAATAACTACACGTGCATGTTATAAAATCCAGGGTCAGCGTGCACAAGGAGGTCCACACTTGTACAGCTTGTGCGCGCCAAGGCGCGCAGCCTTGCTCCATTCCCTCCCCCCCCCCACCTTCCCCTCCCTAACCCGCCCCCCAGCCCTACTACAAACCCCCCTTATCTTTAACTGATAAGTTGCACCTGCCTCTGGGCAGGCATAGGTTATGCGCGCCAGCCGACAGCCGGCCCGCGATCCTGGGCTCAGCGGCAAAAGGCCGCTGTGCCTGGAGGCTCGGCCCCACCCCACCCCGCCCCCTTTTTCAAGCCCCGTGTCCCGAGGCTTGCATGCGTCGCCAGGCCTATGCAAAATAGGCTCGGTGCGTGCAGAAGCAGATTCTCGGGGTTACGAGTGTAACCCTTTGAAAATCCGCCCCTATGTGTGGCGCAAACCTAACACTACCCATTCCTCAGCAAACACTATCCCAACAGTTATAAATGGGGGTAGGAGCATCATGATGTAAGGATGCTTTTCCTCAGCGGGACTGGGCATCTTGTTAAAACTGAAGGACAGATGGATGGTACAACATTCATGGAGATACTGCAAGACAACCTGTTTCAGTCTGCTAAAAAACTAGAACTTGGGAGACAGTTCACCTTTCAGCAGGCAATGATCCCATGCACAAGGCCAAAGCAACACTGGAGTGGTTGAACTAAAAGGTGAATGCTCTACAATGCCAAGTCAAAGTCCAGACCTCAAGCCAATTGAGAATCTGTGTACTATTTGAAAATTGCAGTCCATAAGCATCATTCAACCAACCTGAACAACCTGGAGCAAATCTGCCAGGAAGAATGGACAAAAATCATTCCCTAGCACTGTGCAAAGCTGGTAGAAAGTTACCCCAATAGACTTAAAGCTGTTATTGCAGCAAAAGGTGGAGCTACCAAAGACTAGCCTGAAGGGGTTGAATGCAAGCAGCATTTCAGTTTTTATTTTACAAAAAATGTAGAGAAATAATGAATTGTGACTTTGAAAATTAACTTTAAGAGCATACTGGTTTCAATAAACATACTGTTGGACCAATCAGTGTAAAAGTGTCATTTGTAATTGACACAAACTTCCTGACATTTAGGGGGTTGAATATTTTTGCAAGCCTCTGTATTGTAGTACCTAATCCTCGCACCAGCATTCATGCATCAAATGTTGCAGTTATTTCCAGAAGGGAAGGATATACAGCCCTGGACACCTTACAAACTCCAATAGCAGCATTTGTATCTAGGAAATATAACTTTTGAAACTATATTTTTATGAAAATAAAAATGATCACTTGAACCTTAACCATGCACTCAGAGCAATCCCCCCTCCCCACCACCATTCCAATAAATTCACCCCTGTTACACCAATGCTAATTGCTCTCATTATATTACTATTTATGCTGTCTATTTATGCTATTTAACTATGCTACCCATCCCTATTACCCTCTCTATTACAAAATATACCTAATGATAATTGTTACACTGTTACTCTAATATTTACTACTATTTACTATTTATTTTGCTACACCATTATTATTTATGCTATCTTTTTGGCACTGTTTTTTACCCATGTTGCTACTATAACTTCCTATGACATTTTTCTGATCATTTACTGTACCTGTCAAATTATTTGTAAACCGATGTGATATGTAAATCAAACACCGGTATATAAAAACAAATAAGTAAATGAATTACATTTCCCATTTATTGACAAATGTTCCTTTTAACCTGAGCAGAGACCTGTTGATACCTCTCTCTCCACCTACCACTTCTCCAATCATTTCATTTTGAATTGCTAGAATGGTGCCAGACAGAAAAAAGTGTCAGCAACCCCCCATGCAAGTTAGAACAAACATTTATATTTTAAGTCATTTTATATTTATCCATTACTTGTAATTCATCACAAGAAATGATGGAAATCATGCCATTCTATTGCCATGTAAAAGGATATTTTCAAGTTCAGGTATTGTACAGCATATTTTATCTACTTATTGACATTTATTTAGGCGTTTTATAAACCATCGTTCCAACAGATCACCACAATGGTTTACAAAATCAGCATAGCATTCTGGTTTGACATTCATTCAGCACTGCAGCGTTCATATACTGGCTCATATTCACACATTTTCTAGGTCAACACTACAGTAAATACGAATACTAATTCTACTATTATTTCACTTTACATCATTCAGTACTTATTGTTCACCCTAACATTATCTCTGGTACCGGTAGTGGGGTTATCGGCAGATTGGTATTTTTACGTTAAATCATATGCATCTCTCCTTTCTAGGAGTTCCGCAAGGCTCCTCCCTCTCACCTATGCTTTTTAACATTTACCTTCTCCCTCTCTACCAACTGTAAACCAATCTGAACCTAAAATACTTTTTATACGCAGACGATGTCCAGATTGTCATCCCCCTCAAAGAACCATCACAAAAACTCTAGAATTCTGGGAAAAATACCTGCTAGAAATCAACTGCCTCCTCTCCAGCCTAAACTTAATCCTAAATTCTTCAAAAAGCGAACTCCTTCTCATATCCCCGGAAAACAGCAACATCACTTCAAATCCACCAGCCAACTTACAATTAGCACAAGTAAGAGACCTGGGAGCTATCACTGATAATCGGCTAAACATGAAATCATTTATTAACCAAACTACCAAGGACTGCTTTCATAAACTTCACATCTTAAAAAGAATAAAACCACTTTTCCACTCTCATGACTACAGAACTATCCTGCAAGCAATAATCTTCTCTAAATTAGATTATTGCAACTCTTTATTATGAGGTCTCCCCTCATCTCACACTGAACCTCTTCAGATTGTTCAAAACACGGCAGCCAGAATATTGACAAACACAAGGAGAAGAGATCACATATCTCCAATCCTCAAAGACCTACATTGGTTACCAATTCACTATAGAATTATATATAAGTCCATTACCACGACCTACAAAGCCATCCATCAATGCTCGCCGCTCAACCTACAAATCCCATTCAGAAAACACATCTCCTCCAGACCCAGAGAGTCCTATAGAGAATCTCTACAGGTACCACACTCTAAAACCTCTCATCATATAACCTTCAGAGACAGGGCATTCTCCACAGCAGGACTACCTCTTTGGAACTCCATTCCACCGGATCTACGACAGGAACCATGCCTTCCAACATTCAGAAAAAGACTCAAAACGTGGCTATTTCAAAAAGCCTTTCCAGATCCCAACTGAACCGTAACTAACCATTTAATAGAGCCTTAACTCATCATTAACAGACTCTCAGACTTTACCTCAACACAATAAAATAACAAAACTGCAAAACACCATAACCTAGCAAATACCAAAAATTTTGTAAATTTTGTTGGTTCTGTTAAACTTCCTATCGCCTTTTCTGCTCCCAGTTGTGTATTTCCCTGTTTTATTGTAACTGCAACGTTTTTAGTTCAACACCTTTTAATGTTTTTTGTTGTATCTTCTTTTGACACCCCTTTGTTAATTGTAAACCGGCATGATGTGATACCTATCGCGAATGCTGGTATAGAAAAAACACAAATAAATAAATGTTTTCAGTTCACGTTTGAAACTTTGTTATCTGACATCAAAAGTACATAGGATTTTGCAGACTTAAGAAATTAGTGTATAGTAAATGTTCATGCTAAATTTTTATTTTTTTTTGCATACAGAAAAATATCAACTTGAATGTACAAAATCAGCATATTGCTGTTTAAGGTCTTCTTAGTTAACTTGGGGTCTAAATTCCAAAGCTGCAATAAGATTTTAATGTATAAAGCCTACATTTACCACATACCATTTTATTCATTTAGGAGCTATGCACTGTCATTTTTCTATCTTAAAAAAATCTTACCACAGTTTCATGCTTTAATATTAAAGTTGTAAACATGCTTAATATAAAATCTCATTTCTCCAATCCTCAATGCATAGTAACTATATATTTTTTTAAGAGGAAAAAAAAAAATAGTATGATTAATATGCCCCATAAATGATAGCAAATCAGTGGGTAAAGACAACATTTTTTCCCCACTGATTTTTTTTTCTCTTTTTGTTATAACACACCAAGATAGTCTTCAGTTTTTATTTTGGATCCTGGGACTAAGGTCCCTACCCTTAAAGTACACAAAAAACGTTTGCAGGCATATGAAAGCTGTTGCAGGCATTGTAGTGCAGTGGTCATGCTTTCATTTCATATGATACTGTACCTGAACATAATGTGCTGCCATGCTGCATGTTAATAAAACAAAGACAAATATTAGCTTCAACAAGATAATTACCAAGGCGAAATTCTAGATATGGTATTTTATAACTAGGCAAAACTTTTAAAGGAAACCTATTATATCAAATCATTATGGAACAAGCTATTAACATCCAATTAAAAATATTCTAATATAAAACTTATAGAATATTCAAATACAAGGCTCGATTCATCCAAATTCAAGGCTTAGAATACATTTCCGGCAGAAAATTTATTTTCCAAATTAAACAAATATTCACACCCTATAATAACACAAATGAATACACACAGACACAGCTCAGAGTCCCTGCATACCTCTGAAAAAATAAATCCAATTTAATGTACATGCCTTTTTAAACTGGGCCCTGCTCTGAATTGTATAATATAAGTTCCCTTATAATAGGCATTAATCTGATTTCTTTTTGGATATGTAGCATCACTCTCCTGATGTCCCAAACATCTAGAACTGGGTGAAGAAAACTATTTGAGCATGCTCCTGCCAAAGACATCTCCTTGAACTAAGAGTAAGAAGCCAAAAATGTTTGGCCACATTTCAATCACCACATTGGTTCATAAGTGGACAGCGTGGCAAGCCTGTGGGGGAATGAATGCTGGATGTATAGCACTTCCACTTGTATTTTGTAATAGTGACACAAATATGGCTCTACTGTACTCTCTGCCTTTCCCTCACTCCTTTACCACCAGCAAAATGCACTTCAAGAAGGACACTGCTTGCAAACATTAAATTTCAGATCTTTGCACAACTAGAAAACGTCGTTCTTCCCTCTATTACACCTAGCATACCACACCTTAACATCTTTAAAAATATATCGTAAAAGGGTGAGGAGAAAAAAAAAAAAGTGACCATCCTCCATCTCATATCCCCTTGAAGTAGTGAAGCATCTCATAGGAAATCTCTGCTCTTTCATGAACAGTACAGGTATAATGAAGTACTGCGAGACAGACAATCACTGCATTTAAAAACAAAACAGACAGACTGGTTCTATGGTTTAAGTAACAGCATTGTTATGAAGGTTCCTGGGCAAGGCTCAGGGGATCCAAGTTCACATCGCTTTCAGCTGAGGCCGGTCAGACCTGGGAGTGCCACACAGGTAGTGCGGTCAAGCCCAGGGAGGGAGGATTGCTGCCATTGTGGCTACACCTGCTTAACTTTAATTTTTCAGACTATGCCAGAGAAGTCAGGATCCTTTTACTGGTTCAAAGATCCTCCCAGATATTGGACCAATTATAAGGCCTGCGGGCTGCTCAGTGCCCTTAGAAGGGTCCATGAGGGTACATCTTGCCAGAAAAGAAGATAAGGGAGGGATATAAAACTGGGTGCATCATGTTTAGTTAAGTGGTAAGCACATGATTTTCTGTTATATTGTTTGTATCAATAGCAGTATGTGCAGCAGTTTATTGGGGAAGGCTCATATGACTGCATGCCTGCTGTATTCGTTTCATGCATGCAACACAAGCACAGTTGTCACATTTCATGTTTCTACTCCATTGATGTGCTGTCTGTTCTTTATGCATAGAATCATAGGTTTTGGCTGTTTACCATAGGTTTACTGTGTTCTATTGTGATAGGGTTTGGAGGATTCATTTTGCTTTTCAGTAATATACTTGCACATTTGTTCTTCAAAGTGCTACCAGTTTTCCTTTTCTCTTTTTAACTGATTTGATTGAACTCTGTAAGCATGATGTTCACCATGTGCCTTGTCTATGGTAAGGTAAGGTTTGGTTTAAGTGGCTTCCCTTCTTTTTCAGCCACATGACTAATACTGCTGTAGGAGAAAAATAAACAGCAGCCAAAATATCCAGAGGGGCCCACTAAACTTCCCACAGTAGCAGTAGTGAAGGAGGCAGAGAAACCAACCCCCATCATACCCTTAAGCATGCCAAAAGGGAAAAAAAAAAAGTTATATTCTTATATTTCTAGCATGTGATATCAGTTCCAGTATGAACTCACCTGTGCAGTGGAGTGTGTGAATTGTGTGGTAGATATGACAGCATGTAGTTGAGCTACCTATATGAATGGCTAGTAAGTGTGAATGGCTCAATATTTTCATACGCAGCTATGCATTATAATAGTACTGCATGTGTTTTCATCTTTTACATTCTTAGAAATATATATTAATCACAGATATGTGTGGAACAAAGTGCTGAGAGATGTATCAATATCAGAAGTGCTTGCATGCATGTAGAATAGCATATTACTGTGAGTGAGCTTGAAAGAGAGGGAGTAAAAATGTGAATATAAGGAAAACTATTTAGATTAGGCTAAAAGATAGTATTCACATTGAAGATTAGACAGATATACCATAAGAGCTAGACTGCAGCTTTTTAAAAGGCAAGCAGTGTGATCCCCAGTCGAAAAAGCATTACTGGCCCAGCAGCTTTCCAAGATAAATAATAAACACTAACTAAAAATGTTTTATTTAGTTCATGCCTTTTCATTGGTAGCTCAAACTGAATTACATTCAGATACAATAGGTATTTTCCTATCCTCAGAGGGCTTAACAATTTAACAGGCCGATACAGTAAAATCGGCAGGAGAGCCAGCGCTCTGAGGCAAGCGCCCGCTCAGGCCACTCTTCTGGGTGCACGATCCAGTATTTAAATGAGGGCCCGCAGTAAAAAGAGGCGCTAGGGACACTAGTGCGTCCCTAGCGCCTCCTTTTTGACAGGAGCGGCGACTGTCAGCGGGTTTGACAGCCGATGCTGGTTCTCAAACCCGCTGACAGCCACAGGTTCGGAAAACGGACGCCGGCAAAATTGAGCATCCATCTTCCAAACCGCAGGCCATGGGCAGATTTTTAAATTTTTTTTTAATTTTGGGGCCTCCGATTTAATATCACTATGATATTAAGTCGGAGGGTGTACAGAAGAGTAGTTTTTTCTGATTTTCTGTACACTTTCCCAGTGCCGGCAGAAACTAACGCCAGACTTTGGGCAGGCGTTAATTTCTGAAAGTAAAATGTGCGGCTTGGCTGCACATTTTACTTTCTGTATGGCGCGGGAATAAATAATAGGCCCATCAACATACATTTGCATGCTGCGGGTGCTATTAGTTTCGGGGGGATTGGCTGCGCGTTTTCGACACGCTATTACCCATACTGTATAAGGGGTAAGAACAGCGCGTTGAAAACGTGCGGCCAATCACGGAGCACACTGTAATGTATCAGCCTGTAAGTTAGTAACTAATAGGCCCATTAATATACATTTGCATGCTGCGGGCGCTATTAGTTTCGGGGGGGGGGGGTGTTTGGCGCCGCGTTCGACGCGCTATTCTTACCCTTATACACCGAGCGCACTGTAATGTATCGGCCTGTAAGTTAGTACCTGAGATAATGGAGGGTGAACTAACTTGCCCAAGGTCACACAGCATCAGCAGGATTTGAACCCTGGTTTCTCTAGTTCTCAGCCTGCTTTGTCTAGCTACTATGCTAACAATAGTTAAAAGTTAGTTTTCCTAATTTTTCCACAAATATTAAATTTTAAATGACAAAAAAAAAACCAACCAAAAAAAAACCCACCTCACAATTCACTTGGATAAAAGCTAATGGGAAAGCAGAGTTCTTACCTGTAACAGGTGTTCTCCTAGGACAGCAGGATGTTAGACTTCACATTTGGGCGACATCAGATGAAGCCCAGCATGGAAAACTTTGACTGGTACACTGAGCATGCCCAGCATGACACTATCTGCACATTCATACATGTGGCGTCCCTCTTTGGTCTCGTAAAAGAATTCATGAGTGACAAACTTTAAAAAATAACGCAAGAGAACCCAACTCCCTGGGGTGGAAGGCAGGTTTCCAGAGGACTAACATCCTGCTGTCCTAGGAGAACACTTGTTACAGGTAAGCAACTCTGCTTTCTTCTAGGACAAGCAGGATGGTAGTCCTCACATGTGGGTGTGAATACCAAGCTACAGGCTGCTCCCAGATACAATGACCAACAGCCACTAACTGGGTGCCAATGGGCACAAGAAACTTCAGTACTTTTGGTAACAGAGGGAGGCAGCCTGAATCCTAACAATGGGCACTAGGTAGGGAGAGTTGGGTTTAAGGCTGGAAGATATTGCAAAGGACAGATTGGCCGAAGCTACTGTCGTGCCAACCATTCTTGTCCAAGTAGTAGTGGGCAGTGATCTTGTGTAAGGAACTACACGTTGCAGCCCTGCAGATTTTGGCAATTGCAACTGCCCGCAAGTGGGCTAACGCCACCATAGCTCTCACAGAATGAGCCTCGACACGGCCTCCAAGCTGAAGGCCCGCCTGCGCATAGCAGAAGGAGATACAGTCCGCCAGCCAGTTGGACAGAGTTTGCTTGCCCACCGCAACTCCCAATCTATTCCTGTCAAAAAATATGAAGAGTTGTGTGGACTGCCTGTGGCCTGCTGTGCATTCTAAATAGAAAGCTAAGGCCCTCTTGCAATCCAAACTGTGCAGCACCCATTCACCCTGATGTGAATGAGGCCTCGGAAAGAAGGTAGGTAGAATGATTGAGATGAAAATCAGTCACCACCTCAGGCAGGAACTTAGGATGCATACACGAACCACCCTATCATGAAATAATTTTGTGTAGGGCAGATACGTAACCAAGACCTGAAGCTCACAGACCCTGTGAGCTGAAGTGACCACTACCAGAAGAGAACCTTCCAGGTGAGGAACTTCAGAATGCAGGAGCGCAAAGGCTCGAAAGGATCTCACACGTGCCGCATCAATACTACTTTGAGGTCCCAGGACACAACAGGAGGCCAGAGGGAGGCTTCAGCTAAAGCAGACCCCACAAAAAATTGCCCTACTAAGAGCTGCACAGAGATGGACGTACCAGCAACACCCTGATGGTAAGCACCAATAGCACTCAGGTGTACCCTGACCAAATTGCTTTTCGACCCAACCTCAGAGATGCCACAAATAGTCCAGCAGCTTTGGAGTGGGTCAGGTGAATGGTCCAAGCCATGACCCTCACACCAGACTAAGAACCTCTTCCATTTCAGTCTGTAAGACTTCCTGTTGGAAGGCTTCCTAGATGCAACCAGGATCTGAGACACATCAGAGAGGTCAAAGGACTGCAGGACTAGCCTCTCAATATCCAGGCCATCAAAGCTAATGACCTGAGGCTCGTATGGCGCAGCCTGCCCTGATCCAGTGTAATATGATTGGGGGGTCCCCAGACTGATTGGATCTCTGATCAACAGGTCCCACAATAGGGAGCCACAAGGATCATGGTCCCCTTCTCCTGCTGGAGCTTCAAGAGAGTCTTCATTACCAGTGGAAGCTGAGATTATGCATACAGAAGACCCTTGCCCCAGTGGCTGGTGAAGACATCAAAGGTTGTAATCCGTCTGCCCTGTATAGGGAGCAGAAGTGGCTCACTCTGCTCTCACAAGGGGAGGCAAAGAGGTCTACATCAGGGGTTCCTCACAGATGAAATGTCCATTTGATCTAGCACCCACTCATGCGGTTGGAATGCTTGACTCAGGCAACCACATTCTCTGTCCCTGCCAGGTACACTACTCTTAGGAGCTTGCCTTGTGACAGAGCCCAGGCTCATATCTGCACCACCTCTTAGAGGAGGAATGAACCAGTACCCCCCTGTTTATGTACCACATTGCCAACTGATTGTCTTTGTGGGACAAGCAATCCCGCAAGCTCTAGGAAGTTGATCTGGCATTGAGATTCTTGAGCTAACCAATGACCTTGGGTATGGAGGATGTCCACATGCACACCCCCCCCCCAAACCAGGGCTGCAATGTCCACTGAACTCTGTGCATGCACAGATGGGTCAGGGGGGTAACAGACAGATGCTGCCATGTGACCCAGAAGACACAGCAGAAGGCGAGCTGAAACCTGCCGGCTTCGGCGGACCAAACTCGCAGTGCTCGATCTTTGGGCAGGAATGCCCTGGCATGCATTGTATCCAGTCTGGCCCTAATAAATCCTAGGCATGGTGTTGGGATGAGATGGGACTTGGGGTAATTGATAAACCCTAGAGTTTGCAGCATCACAATGAATAGATTGAGTGCACGTAGCACACTCTGAGTGGCACTCTTGACCAGCCAGTCATCGAGGTAGGGGAACCTCCTACCTAGTTGTGGGGGTGCAACTCCACAACTGCTAGGCACTTGGTGAAAACACGAGGGTCCAACACAAGGCCAAATGGCAACACTCTGTACTGGAAGTGTTCCCTGCCAATAATAAATAGGAGATACTTCCTGTGACCAGGGAAGATCTTGATGTGGGCATCTTAAGTTGAGGGAGCACAGCCAGTCTCCATTTTGCAGGAGTGGGATCAGGGTGCCCAGAGAGACCATCCTGAACTTTTCTCTTTGAAGAAACTTGTTCAAGGCTCTGAGGTCAAGAATAGGGTGGAGGCCCCCTGTTTTTTTGGTATCAGGAAATACTGAGAGTAGAGCTCCCGTCCTTGCTGATGCAGAGGAACAGGCTCAATGGCTCCAGCCGTTAGAAGGGTGGAGAGCTCTGTCAAAAGTATTTCCTGATGAACAGATGAGGCCCACAATGGATATGGGGGAGAGTCCGCAGGGACATCCCTGAAGTTTAGCCTGTACCCTTGGCAAACCATGGAGAGAACCCACTGGTCCAGCAAAAAGACGCAGCTTGCCCCCAACTGGAGGGCAGGTTACCAAGGGTATGGCAGTCTAGCTCATGCTCCCCGCTCCCACTCAAAACCTCATGGCGGGGCTCTGCTGGGGGGCTGGCTGAGTCCTGGTGGCCCTCTGATGCCTGGAGCGACCTCTGAAGCCATGCATGGCGTGGCGTGCATGCCCTCGAGGAAGGAGGGTAATATTTTCTCTGGCAATAGAAGGACTTCCTAGAGCCTTGTAATGAGGATTTTCTGACTGAGGACGGCAGGTCAGAGGTACTGGTGTAAAGGTGCTGAAGGGTTTCATGATGGTCCTTCTGCTGGGCCACCGCATCCCTGACCTTATCCCCAAAGAGATTCTCCCCAGTGCAGGGCAGATCTGCCAGCTTCTCCTGGACCTCCCCTTGAAGGTCCAAGGCATGGAGCCAGGCCATCCTTCGGGCGCCAATGCCCGCTGTGGCCACCCTAGCCACCATCTCAAAATCATCATAGGTGGATCTCAGCTCATGTTTACCCATCTCCAGACCCTGCTGTACCACCACCAAAAAGGAATCCTGCTGCTATTAAGGCAGGGGCTCTGATAGTATACCAGAACTTGTGGAAGCAAGTCCAGGAACTAAGTCATATATAGTTGGTAGGAGGCAATGCAAGCGATAAGCATAGCGCCCCTGGTAGACCTTCCTACCCAGAGTGTCCAACGTCCGATGTTCCCAACCTGGAGGAGCAGAGGCGTGGGTGCAGAGCACTTGGCTTTCTTGAGGGAGGACTCCACCACAACAGATTGATGCAGGAGGTGTCATCTCTCAAACCCCAATGCTTGTTGCACTAAGTAAATTGCATCCGCCTTCCGATTGACTGGAGGAACAGTCACAGGATGTTCCCTGATCCTAAGGAGTAGCTCCTTAAAAATGTCAAGGACTGGCACCACCACTATTTCCTTTGGGGCATTCAAACTGGAGGACTTCCAGCATTTTGTGCTGGGCATCCTCCTCAGTCAGAAGCTGAAATAAGATGGCCTCTGTCATTGCCTGGACAAAGCCCGCAAAGGAAAGGTCTTCCAGGAGGGGACCTACGCCTCTCGCCCAGCAGAGATGGTTCCAAGAAAGGTTGCCTCAGTCATCTGAAGAGAATTCTGAGCTATCATCCCCCCACGGATCATATGGAGCTCCTCCTCACTAAGGTCCCCGGAGGGCCGATGTGGAGGGTCCCTGCCCAAGCCTCTCAGTTTGGGCACCTTGGGCATCAATGGCCCCACAACCCCCAATGGCCTGGGGCCAGAAGCAGGGAAAACAGCCACAGAACTGGCATCTCCGTGGGTGTCATTGGCAGCAACAATTCTTCCTCCTTGGAGGACCCAATGGAAAATCACTCTGGAAGAGGACATCGGTGTCCACTGGAGCACCGATGATACCCCTGGCACAGGTCGCGTGAGAAGTATGACCAAAAGGATGTCTAGATGCTCGAGCAGGGATGCCAAGAGATGGTGCAGGCTCCCTCACCAGTATGGGAACCAGTGCAGATTGTGGCTTGATACCCCGCAGGGCTTGTAGCACCGCTAGCTGAACCCTGCGATCCAACTCCTCTTGAAAGTCCACTGAAGAAAGAATGGACTGAAGAGCAGGAGGAGGCATCACCAGAGCCTCCTCAGAGCCCTGCATCAATGGGGAATACCTGGGACTCTCTGGTCTGATAGAGGCCTAGGCCTCCTCTCCTCAGGGTTGTTTTGGTGCCGGTACAGCATACACTGGTGCCGCACCAGACGGATGCCTTGTAAGGATGGTGACCAGCAACGTCCCTCTGTGCTCGCCCTGGTTCTTCCCTGGCGTAGAAGGCGGCGAAGATCCCAATATCTTGGAATGCGAGAACACCAGAAATGGTCTATCTCCAAGCCCCTCTCTCTCGAGAGGGTCCCAATGGAGAAGCAGAGAGGACAGCATATCCAGCAGCTCCCTGCAGGCTCCCGGTGTCAACACCCCAATGTCAGAGTAGATGGGTCAGACTTTGTGCCCAAAAAGCTTTTCGATCTTATCCAGCTGAGAGCAACAGCCTTTGGGGGTCATTTGATCACAGAAAGCATACCCCCGGACGTCATGCTATGCCTCCAGGCAGAGGATACAAACCTGATGTGGATCAGTGATAGACATGGTCCGTGGACACTGGGGGCATCATTGAAAACCAGTCCCCATAAACAGCCGGCCAGCGGTCAATGGCTGGCAGCCAAAAAGAAGTGACCCACCAGGAATCGACCGCAACAAGGGGAAAAATTCAACCTACCATGCCGCAGGAAGGACACCGAACGGTGTAAGAGAGACCCAGCGCAGAGACCACCGAAAAACCAATGGAAAGACTTAAAAAAAAAAAAAAACCAAAAGGAAAGAGCAGAGCTCTACTACCATGAGGCAAACACTTAGTGGGAAAAAAAGACTGAAGACAGACCCCATGTGGACGTGCGGATAGTGGCATGCTGGGTATCCTCAGTGTGCCAGTCAAAGTTTTCCGTGCCGGGCTCCATCTGATGTCACTCACATGTGAAGACTACCATCCTGCTTGCCCTAGGAGAAACAAAATATTGCTCTAGTGCAAACTTAAGTGAGGATCAAGTAAAATATATTGTTTCAGATGTGAATAAGAGAAATTTAGGTGAATAGATGTTCACAGACATTAGGCAGTTTTTGATACAGAGAAATAAGGTTTGCAGTGAAGCTTGCTTACTGGGGGTCCAAATCTGTATAGCCCCTACTGTTATCCCTTATTATTAAGCTTTTGGAGTCCTACTGCTTTTTGCCATCCCCTTTTTGTGATGTGTCTCAGGGGTATAAATTGCACTCCATGCATGTGCAAAGGGTATTTCTACTTACCCAGTGGATTGATCAAGGACTCTGGTGAGCCTCCACATTTACATAGAAACATAGAAATGACGGCAGAAGAAGACCAATCGGCCCATCCAGTCTGCCCAGCAAGCTTCACACTTCTTTCCTTTCATACTTATCTGTTTCTCTTGGCTCTTAGCAACCCTTGGTTCTATTTCCCTTTCGCCCCCACCATTAATGCAGAGAGCAGTGATGGAGCTGCATCCAAGTGAAATATCAAGCTTGATTAGTTAGGGGTAGTAACCGCCACAACAAGCAAGCTACACCCATACTTATTTGTTTACCCAGACTATGTTATTCAGCCCTTATTGGTTGTTTTTCTTCTCCCCTGCCGTTGAAGCAGAGAGCTATGCTGGATATGCGTGAAGTATTAGTTTTTCTTCTCCCCTGCCGTTGAAGCAGAGAGCTATGCTGGATATGTATTGAAAGTGAAGTATGCATTGAAAGCCACATTAACTATCAACAAATATTGAATAAGCCTAATAATTGGTAATACCTATAGCCTATGAACTCTCCGTTAATTTTACATACTCTTACCCACCCCTGTTTTGTTTTGTTTTTTAATTTGGAGATGGCAGCCCTCCATCCTTCCGCTCCGTGAAGGTGGAACACCAACCACTGGCCACTGGCATCCCGCTCCGTGAATGCCTCTGTGGCTACTGCCGCTCCGTGCAGTGTTTTGCTGCCTCCTCTTTATACACGTCCTCTAGACCTGATGGATCCACAGTGTTTATCCCACGCCCCTTTGAAGTCCTTCACAGTTTTGGACTTCACCACTTCCTCCGGAAGGGCATTCCAGGCATCCACCACTCTCTACGTGAAGAAATACTTCCTGACATTGGTTCTTAGTCTTCCTCCCTGGAGCCTCAGCTCGTGACCTCTGGTTCTGCTGATTTTTTTCTGACGGAAAAGGTTTGTCGTTGTCTTTGGATCGTTAAAGTTTTTCAAGTATCTGAAGGTCTGAATCATATCACCCCTGCTCCTCCTTTCCTCCAGGGTATACATATTTAGATTCTTCAATCTCTCCTCGTATGACATCCGATGACCCTCCACCTTTCTGGTCGCCCTTCTCTGTACCGCTTCCATCTTGTCTCTGTCTCTTTGTAGATACGGTCTCCAGAACTTAACACAGTACTCCAGGTGAGGCCTCACCAAGGACCTGTACAAGGGGATAATCACTTCCCTTTTCTTACTCTATATTCCTCTCTCTATGCAGCCCAGCATTCTTCTGGCTTTTGCTATCGCCTTGTCGCATTGTTTTGCAGACTTCATATCATTAGACACTATAACCCCTAGGTCTCTCTCCTGCTCCATGCACATCAGCCTTCCCCCCCCAATCGAATACAGTTCATTCGGATTTCCACTCCCCATATGCATGACTTTGCACTTCTTGGCATTGAATCTCAGCTGCCATATCTTCGACCACTCTTCCAGTTTCCTTAAATCTAGTCTCATTCTCTCCACTCCTTCCGGCGTGTCCACTCTGTTGCAGATCTTAGTGTCATCCGCAAAAAGACATCTTACCTTCTATCCCGTTCGCAATGTCGCTCACAAAGATATTGAGCAGGACCGGTCCCAACACCGATCCTTGCGATACACCACTTAAAATCGCTCTCTCTTCAGAGAAAGTTCCATTTACCATCACACAAGATGCCAGGAAAGGGAGTTTGAAGTACATTTGAGGAGTTTGGAGATGAAGATTGTTGGAGAGAAGAGTTTTTGCTTTTGCAATCCTGTAGTACAGCTTGGTTTTGAAGGGCTGAGTGTTTGGGTTTTACCTCTGCACCCAGTTAACAGCAAAAGGTGAGGAGCTATGGGGATAGAGTTTTGCAATAAGCTTTGGAAATTTTTGAAATTAGTTTTGCAGTCTCCCCTTGCTGTAGTAATCAGAAGTTGGCTATTTTATATCACACAGCACAGACAGATGGTAAGAGACCAGACCCAGCTTAGGGATTCCCACAAAAACAAAAGGGTGGTCAAAGTTGTCAGAGTCCACAAAAATATTAAAGTTGCAAAAAAGACAGAATTTATTCACAGCTTTAGGATGGCACCGTGAAGAATCTTTCAGTCCCCCACGACCAGTAAGCCATGGGTGGAGGCTTCACACTTTTATAAGAGTAGCTTGGAGACTTTTTTGGAGACATTTTTGAACAAAGGAATTTTGCTAGTCTACTCTTGTTTGGAAGCTGATTGTTGAAAAGAATACCCTACCCCTCTAGGGGGAAGAGATTATAGACAAGGACACTGGTTCAGTTCCAGGAAGGAGAGAGTATAGATGTGGCATCATGGATAAAGAAACTACAGCTAGTGTAGTCATGATTTTCATCTTGCTATTTATGATATTTGCTTTCTTACCTTTGATCATGCTTTTTAATTTGAACACCATTGGACCCCATGCTTTATTCCAGTGACCTTTCCTACTAGAAACCTCTTCAACTGTAAATATTCACTAACCAGAAAGTGTGGGGTGAGAGCTTAATGCCAGAGGCTCTGTTGCTTACTACTGCACCAGAACTCTGAAGTTTCTACCTTCCCCCCCAGCTGGATGAACCTCAGCATTCCCAAGAGCTGCTGCGAGACATATTTGAGTAAAAGAGGTCTGGGACAGTAATGGATAGACCTGGGAATTGTGCAACCCCCTTCGTTCAGTGCACCCCACCAAGACAGTGTTACATCTGTATCAAATTCTTGCCTTCCAGGTTGGCAGCACTTTTTCCTGAACTGCTCCCAATTGTTTTGCTGAACCTGTCCCACTGTCTGAAAAAAAATTTTTTTTTAAACTAAGTCCAGGTCTTTCTGGAAAAATCTAATCCCGCTCAATGTACATGTTAGTAGGCAAAGTGAAGAGTGCAAATGAGCATCTGATAGTTCATTTTTCTAAGACAGTGATTAATATCTCCCTAACATTTTGTGAAGGTTACTATCCAGTGTTTTTCCCCAGATAGCCACCCTCCAGAACACAAAGTGAATTTGGATGAATCAAGCCAATAGTTAAGAATGCATATTCATCTGATAAATATATTGTATGCATAGCAGTTTTTGTGTCAGACCTGCAAATCAGCTTCCAAAGGGAAGAATGAACAATGCTATTACTTAGTTGTAGCTAGGTAAACCAAAAGAAACCCTGACAGTTTAAGAACTGATTCTTCAAACAGGTTGTGAAATCATCAGCAATCTCAATGTTCTTTCAGTTTTATTGATAAGGCTTTGAAAGCCCAATTTTATTAATTAAAAAATTAAATAGGATTACATACTCTGCCAGGTTAACTAGTCTAAAACTATTATTCTTTCACATGTCCTTCAGTTTTGTATTCTAATATTTGTTAAACTAATCCAATTAGTATTACATGTACATTTTAGAAACAGAAAAAATGTTACTTACTGCGCTTCTGTGAAACTGCCTGTAAACAAGCTGTGACAATATCACAGTTCTTCTGCATCTTGTGTAAAAGTCTGTCTTTTTGTTTTAACTGACGAATCAGCTTTGCAGACTGAACACCAATTCTGTAATTCACTTCTTGTCGTATTGCTTTCAGTTCATTGATATCTATCAAAAGAAAAAAAAGCATTCTGACAAGTCAACCAAAAAAAAAAATCCTCACACATCAGCATATACTTTTCATATACAACTGTACTTACAAATGAAAAAAGTCCCTAGTCCTCCTAGCACAGGCTACTGAAGATTTCAGCTAGCAACCATCATCTTGCATTTAACCAAAGGCTGAAATCCACCATAATTATTTAGCTTCTCTCTCCCCATATCTCCTGCATACCTGTGAATGAAATAGGCTTTCAATTTCTACTTTAAGTGTGCTGTTTTCATAGTAAATTATGGATAATTTTAAAGCTGTATTCTACTAGCACAGTCAGAAGTGGTCTTTTCTCACTTTTTCTGGCTGCCCTCCATTATCGCTGACTAGCATTTGCCTCCCTCACCATACCTCCTGTTTTTCTTACACACACAGTCTTGTTAATGAAAGGGAAGGATCTCTGTAATCTTACTTTACAAGGTACCTAAGATATTGTATCCTTGCAGTTATAAGGAGCAATTAGTATGAAAAGTTTTATTGGTACAGAAACAAAATGTAGTGCAAGTAATGGCATGTGAAGTGTAACACTGGAGCAACCGTTTTAACTTCTGAAGGATGCAGTATTGTCTAGTGTGTCCTATTGTTAGATGGAGGACAGCGATTGCTTAAGGAAAATCTCAGAGTCAATGATAGAAGAGACAGATGAAGGCAGAAGCCTACAGTACAGGAAACTGAAGAATAATGTCAGATCATCCTAGAAGATGAAGAAACATCTTCTAGTGGGGAAACTATCAGAGCAAAATGGCTGGGATATTACTGGACAATTTTAAAAACCTACCAGGATCCACAGCTAGCAAGACAAAAAGCATTCACAGGATTGCTAGAACAGAAAGAAGCAAAGGAAAATAGCTTGGGATAAATAACCTGGCAGATAAAAACTAGGTCATTACAATATGAAAGGAATTCAGGAAATTAGAAAAATGTCTAAAACCATCAAGGTAATAACAGTGTATGGCAAGGGAGGAATAGTTTATACTTCAAGGAACTTCAATGGATGGTTAAAGTGTTGGAATAAGGAAGAGCTCTGTACTTTCTTGGAGACTGGGGCTCTGCCTGGAGGAATAAAAAAGACTTAACTTTCAAAGCTAGTTACACAGGTAAATAACAATTTATATACTTCTTGTCTATTACTTATACTTTCCCTCTAAAGAGCTAACATATGTGCAGTATTTCACAAAACACATTCTTGTAGCTGCATTTAGAGGAGATGTTCCCAGGGTTACAAGCAGGCTATTTTCAACTTTACACATTTTCCATAACTACCCATATAAAAAGCAGGAGCATGTGTACTCTTTCAAAAATGGTGCAAAGTCAAGGGTAAAAAAAGGATACTCACAAGTCCCAGTGCTGCAAGTGTCAAAATTGCCCCTTCATAACAGTGAATGCCTGCATCTAAGATGAGAGCCCTGGTCTTAGCTGAGCAGTTCAGATCATACATGGACAAGTGTTTAAACTGCAAGTGGGAAATGGCAAATGGAAGCTGACTGAATCATAAGAAAATTAAAAAAAAGGGGGGAAAACACTGTTCCCTCCTCCACCACAATTGCACGAAAATGCAGACGCTTTTAGGACTTTTGATTATTTCTTGTTGAGCATATTTATTCAGGAAAATATATGTTTTTATGAACAATTTTAATTTCAATTACTTTATAATTTTACTTTTCTTGCACATTTCAATACCTGAGATCTATAAATATAAAAACACAACAATGTGACTTGCATATTACTCTTTATTCAGTATCATCTTATCTATAGTATTTATTTAAAAAGTCTATACTAACAGTAGATCTTTTTGGAGGGGGAGAATGCATGAGAAATAAAAGGCAGCCAGCACAAAGCCTGGGCATCTTCCTACAACTCTGGGAACAGGAGAGACAACCAGCTCAATTCTAGGGATATTAGCTCTAGGATTGCAGGGATTATTCTACAAATCTCACATTTTATTTTGAGATGTTTTAGATTCTCTACTCAAAATAAAAGAATTATTGTTTGTCAGAATTGAGCAATATATTAAGGTTTGTATCAATTTAACATTACATATATAAGCAAATGATTCAATTCTGGCAAATCAGCTAAAACTTCCACAATTCATGGATATTAAAAGCTAACTCCTAACATTTAAAATTACCTCTTAAACCTTCTTTATGTAATTAGATGCTAAAGTTTGTTTCTCACCTTGCTGGTCAGCAATCAGACAGTAGGAGCTGAGCTAGGCAATTTTTCTCCATTTGCAAAGCAGCAACAGGTGAACTTCTTTATTAGGACACAGGAGAACAGACTAGGGCAATAGGAGTCTGAGAAGAAAAAAGCTGTGCTTTTCAGGAGAGCAGGAAGCTTTTTGGCTCAGAGCATGGATTGTCCAAAATTATAGTTCATTGACGTGCCAATGGAAGGCAGCAAGAATCTGAGTATCAGTAATGATATTTTGATCCTGAAGGCATGGGCCATTGGTACTAACTGGTGAATCTTTATCTGGCCTGCTTTATAACAGCCATATATGCATATTGGGGTAGATTTTCAAACCTGCGCGCAGGCGTACATGTGCGCGCGCTACCCGGTGCACACACATATACACCCGATTTTATAACATGCGCACGCAGAGGGGTGCACAATTGTGCACGCCGAGCCACCCTGCCTTCCCCCATTCCCTACCCCCCCCCCCCACCTTCCCTCACCTCTTCCGCCCTTCCCCCCCTACCTTTTTGTTTTTCTTTTATTTCCAAACTTACTTCAGTCCTGGGGCTGAAGTAAGTTGCGCGCGCCGGCCAACTGCCGGCCTGCAATCCCTGGCACAGCAGCCATGCGGAGGCCTCTGGCCACGCCCCCGCCCCTTTTTGCAAGCCCCAGGCCTTTTGAAAATAGGCCCGACGCATGTAAATCCTCCGGATTTACTCGCGTAACCCTTTGAAAATCCGGCCCATTAAGTTTAGTCAGTCAATGTTTTGGGTTTTTTTTTAAGAGTAGAATTTTATTTTAACATAAAGGTCCACAGTCAGAAGAATTCTTATCTGTAGATATTCTTAAAATCAAGATGCTTTTTCTATGCATCCTTTCTTGTAGCAGGGATTAAGACACAAATTTGCCGGTGGCTGTGTTGAGAATTTCTGAAGTGTTGACAGTTTGTTTTTAATGTGCATAATCAAGTATAACCAGAGTTCTTCACTTTTCTACCAAGTTCTTTGGTTCAAATGGAAACAGAGCCCTTTAAACCATGGTATGAGAATTGTTGTACTCAGGAGAGAAGAGGCATATATGGGCAAGAGGGAATTTTAAAGGTGAAGAAAGGAAGGATTCTTAGGAATTTACACATCTGATTATTTTGTCAAATATGGTCATTTCACCCTGCAAATATATTTGAGTAGGAGATACTTCAACAGTTGTAGCATTACGGTGTTCGATGCTGTAGTCAGATACAGTTTAGTCAGTGATTTAACACCATCTCTTCAGTGATTTCTTAGAGCATTCTACTCCTATACATAGGCATTTGAGACACTGATGAATCATAAAGACAACAGCATCCACTGGTTGTAAGGATTCAATTGCTGGAACGTCCATTTAGCCCAGGGATGGCCAGCTCTGGGTCCTTGAGAGCCACAAACAGGCAAGTCTCTTTAAGAAGAGACTTAAGACTTTGTTATTCGAACAAGCCTTCCCATAACTACTCACTTCAGCCTTGGTTCTTATCCGCATCATGAGTACACTATCCAACTTGAGGCCTTCATAGTCCTCCCCTATTTAATTTCCCTGCTTTTCGCCCAAGTTATACAGACCCAATTCTCTATACTTGCTTCACCCATTTTATGTTTATCCAGGTTATTTCTTCCCTGTTCATTGTTTTAATCCAGGTTACTTTTACCCTGTTCATTGTAAAACAAGACTTTGTCTCTGTTATTTTTTGCTGGTTGTAATGTAAACCGAAGTGATAATTAATCTTGTTAATTGAACCTCGGTATATAAAAAGTTATAAATAAATAAATAAGTTTCCAAGATATCCACCATGAATATGCATGCAATGGAGTTGTATACACTGCCTTTATTATATGCAACTCTCTCTCTCATGCATACTCATGGTGGATATCTGAAAACTTGGCTTGTTTGTGGCTCTCAAGTACTGAAGCTGGCCACCTCTAATTTAGCCTTAGTTATTGCTTTTTAATCTCATTCCATACCTATAGTTATGTCTCCTTGGTTGCAGAATTGATAGATTGTGTGACTTGTCATTGGTATAAGACAGGATAATCCTACAGTTAGTATATCTCCTCTTCAGTTTGTCTAGATTGCTTTCTTTATTGGCCACTGCTCTGACAGGTGGGGCAAGCCAAGATAGCAAGTAAATAAGGTTTAGCTTGGAAGGCTTGAAGTATCATGTGATGTATATTCAGTTATTGTTCAAAATGGGATTCAGGTGCTTACTGTCTGCCGATCTCTCTCAAGCAGGGCTTGCATGTCCAGAAAATGAGAATCTAAGGGCCAGGCAGTGACTCAGATAGCTAAAAGGGTATTATCCCATTTTAATTTGGTAAATTTATAAACAAAGTTATTGAAAATATGCCCATTTTCTATTGTCTACTTTATATATTTTTTATATGCAGGTTTCAATCAAGGGATAAAAACTGGGCTTAAACACAGGATCAATTACCCTCACAAGTGGGAATTCTTAGCTATGTGCTGCCTTCCAATAAAAGGAGGGGGAAAAACAAAGTGATAAGAGCAACAGGTGAACAACATTTATTTACTGGTAACTTTTCTGGTTTTCTCTGTCTTTGGAAGATAATGGGTTCTTGGAGGAATTTAGTTGGGCGCCATCTATCCAAGACACCCTGAAGGACAGACAGACCACTACTACTGTCATGTCAGGAATTGTATCCAAACAGTAAAAGGGAAGTAAATGTTAGGGATGTGCAGAGAAAAAATTTTCAGTTATTTCAAAGTTACCTAAATTTGTTTCACACAAAACAATTTATTTAATTTCATTATTTTAATTTATTTTTCATTCATTTCCCATTAAAGTTAATAAGGGAAGCAACTCAGTCTATTTTTGGTTGCCAAATTGAGATTTTCTAATCATTTCTAATGAAATTGGTGGATAGATGATATGTGGCCAACCCTTCAATTATGCAACAAATCAAGAGCGTTAGCTCAATCGCTGGAATATTGAAACTTTTCTGATCGTTTTTCAATAAAGTTTAAAGTTGAATAATTTATGAGAAAATTTTTTTAATTAAGTTCTTTAAATAAAATTCTTTATGACACCTACTCTATGTGGATATTATTAAAGTATTGCTTTTGAGTTTAATAAATTTTTAAATATGAATGTGAATATAAATATAATGGAATTGGGGGGAAGTTTCATATAAATTCGTAGGTGTCTCCGCACCACGAGTGTGTGGTATTATAATCATTAACGATCCCCCGCCTCCTATGTGACTCTTCCGGAGACGGAGCCAGAGCAACACAGTTTCAGAGCCAAGATAGCCAGAGCATTTTTTAATGGAGTTCATCCAGATTCCGTAAAAGTTGGTTGCATTACAACGTTCCACGCCCCTGAGGAAAGACATTTAGTCTGAAACACGGATCGGCTGTGTCGGGACCATTCAAATCTGGATAATATAACCAACTGACATCTTAAAGGGAAGTCTGAATTTTACTCTTTTAAAGCTTATAACACTTACACAGATAACAGAATTCTTGGCATTAAATACCATCAAGGTATATAAATTAATTTACCGGGTGCTCACCACACGGAAGAGGTTCACAGAGGTGAAGGAATCTTTAGTAAAAAAAATGTTTTAAAAAAATTCACATAGGAGGCGGGGGATCGTTAATGATTATAATACCACACACTCGTGGTGCGGAGACACCTACGAATTTATATGAAACTTCCCCCCAATTCCATTATATTTATATTCACATTCATATTTAAAAATTTATTAAACTCAAAAGCAATACTTTAATAATATCCACATAGAGTAGGTGTCATAAAGAATTTTATTTAAAGAACTTAATTAAAAAATTTTTCTCATAAATTATTCAACTTTAAACTTTATTGAAAAACGATCAGAAAAGTTTCAATATTCCAGCGATTGAGCTAACGCTCTTGATTTGTTGCATTATATTAATCATCGCTGTTGTAGTGGCACATTGATTTTCCTGGTTTGTCAACCCTTCAATTAGCCACTAGATGGCCCTAGGTCCCTTACCATCAGGACTAGTAACAGCAGTGGGATTTTCCATTCTTTTTCAGTCTCTCCACTGAGCTGACTGATTAGCTATCTGACAGCAAAAGGTGAAGCCAGAGGTAGAGACAGAGTAGGGGCATTTTGAATTAGCATTTGAGGAGTGAGGAGCTGTTTTACCTTCTCCCTGCTGAGTTGGGCCCACTAACTCAACTTGATCTTGCTTGTATTTAGAGGAGATTCCTTCTTAGTACACTCCCCATTTGACAGGGTCTGGCTTCCCTTTTGAAGAGAGGTTTTTGTAGATTTTGGTAAGGGTTTTGATAAGTTTTCTTGTTCTGGAAAACACCTTGTACTTTGAAAAGGGACAACTCCCCCAATCCTGAGAGCAGGGGTTGGAGACTTGTGAGTGACCCCTCTACTCCCTAGAGGATGAAAGACCAGTGACAGCACTACCCAGCATGAGATTTTGGATAAAGACATTTAGATTCTTCACCTTTTGTTAGAGTGGTAGTTAATTTTCCATTGTTTCACTGCAGATAGTCTGACATGTGGTTTCCATTCAGTTGTCTACATGTTTGTTTGTACTTTATGGTTTCTTTATTCACTATTTGATAAGGGTCAGTCTATGATCTGCATGTGTGATTGAGGTAAGGTATCCTACTAGTGGGTACTTTGTGTTGGGATCTATAGCAGGCTGGCTTGTTCTGTTCTCCTAATATAAGGTTTATTGGTGCATAGGGCATGGTGTAATATTTGTAGTTTGCCTTTTCATAGAAAAGGTTTTTACAATTTGATTTAGAGCTATTTAGTATGGAAAAATTTACTATAATTCAGTTTACTCATGGCTTTCTGAGGACAAAGCCCACACCCAATATGCATTACAATACGCAAATACCATATGTATTCCAAGTGTGTGTTTCGCTTTTTTGCATGGTTTTCTGACTGCCACCTCAGCAATGCATGTTAAAATGACATTCATGTCACTTTCTCTCTTTGAATGTCCTTTTTCATGTAAAACTGGTTACTATAAATGCAGAATTTTTAATTGTGTGATGAGGGCAAGGTGGCAGTGACACAAAGCTGTAAAGTTCACCTAGAGTACACCGCATACAGACCACCACCATTCACCCATCTTCCACTTCTCCATGGGGTAAATGCTGGGGAAGAGGTGGAAGGCAAGTCTTGGGGTTCCTGGGAGTGTGGCAGGGTTGCCAACTTCCTAGAATTATCATCACTGGCACTATCTACCAGACCTCTGGGAACTCTGACCCTAATTTCCTCCTCCTGCAGCATTTCAAATCATCAAAAGGGCCAGACTACAATAGGGATCATTTTTTAATGATCTGACCTGTGCTGTGCCTTGGCAGAGGAAGCACCATCTCATCCCTCGCCTCAGGCAGCAGATACTCGAGCCTCCCGATATTACCCTTAGCTTATATGACCTTCACTGGCTTTTGATGTTTTACCAGTCAGTTTATGATTCTACAAAAAAAGTTTCTTATAAGGCATTATATGGAATGGGCCCAATCTACCTAATTAACTTCAAGTTTTTATGTTCCATCTAGGGCTCTTCAGTCTGCTAACAAAGTACTGCTGAGTATGGTTCCCTTTGTCAGATATTCACTTAAGACACGAAACATGTCTTAACCACCCTGTTTGGAACTCTTCTGAAAAAAATTATGTTTACTAAAGACAAAAATTTCAGACATGCAGTTGAAATTTGGCAGTTAAAAAAAGCATTTAAGTGGGATTAGGTGCTAGAAAGAGTCCAAGAGTAAAAAGACTGCTTAATTTCTTTCCATCCTCTGAAAAAGCAAGTTTGCTTACCGTAAACGGTGTTTCCGTAGATAGCAGGATGAATCAGCCATGCTGTCTTGGGCTTTCCATCAGGCCCGGGAAGGCGGAGCTTGATAAAGCTTTACACAGAGTTCAACTCTGTACGCCTGCATGTCTGTTCCCACCAGGAAAAGTCAGATTCTCCTCAGTCTGTAATATATATAGCAATCTTATGACTTGAAGTTGTTGTGAAGGTGGCTGTCCAGGGAGGAGGGCTGGTCAGCATGGCTGATTCATCCTGCTATCTACAGAAACACCGTTTACGGTAAGCAAATTTGCTTTTTCCCCATCGTTAGCAGGCTGAATCAGCCATGCTGTCTTGGGACTCCCAAGCTAATGGTCACGCTGAGTATGTATTGACTCTGTTTGTATTCAGCGTGACTGAAAATGTGGACTGGCCACTGTGTGTTTAAGTTGCAAGGGTGTTGAGTACTGCCTGACCCAACTTAGCATCTGTTGACATTTGTTAATCGAGGCAATAGTGTGATGTGAAGGTATGTAGAGATGACAAAGTCGCTGCCTTACAAATGTCCAGTGGCAGAACATGTCGCAGATGGGCTAATGAAGTGGCCACTGCTCTCACTTGATGCGCCTTTGGTGATGAGGAAAGAAGTAGACTTTTTCTGATAGCAAAAGCGTATGCATTGAACAATCCAGCTAGAGATGGTTCTCTTGGACATCGGCAAGCCAGGAAAATTAGGGTTAAAGGTGAGGAACAGCTGAAAATGGTGTGTTTCACTTAAGGTTCTACTCTTGTAATAGGCTAATGCATGTTTACAGTCTAATGTGTGTAATAGTTTTTCACTGTCTGTCTGATGTGGTTTTGGGAAAAAAGTCAGCAGTTCTATGGATTGGTTGAGATGAAAGGCAGAAACTACCTTTGGTAGGAAGGATGATTGCGTATGAAGGACCACTTTATTGTGGTAGAATTCCATGTACGGACTGTAATGAACTACTGCCTGAAGTTCACCGACTCTTCGAGCTGAAGTAACAGTGACTAGGAAAACTAACTTCCACATAAGATATTTAAAGTGGGAGGTGTCCATAGGTTCAAATGGAGGCAACATGAGTTGTTCCAATATTATATTTAAATCCCATGGAATTGGTGGTTTTGAAACTGGTAGACGAAGATGTGTGAGTCCAGTCATGAAACGGGAAACCACTGGATGAGTGGCGATGGATTGGCCCTGGTGTAGAACAAGCAAGGCTGCGATGGCACTGAGATGAACTCTTACTGAGGCTGTCGCTAGACCCGTTGCATAAAGCGAGTGTAAATATTCCAGGAGGTGTTTTGGAAAACAGCGACTGAGTTCTAAATGGTGGTCTATACACCATGTAGAGTATCTCTTCCACTTGAAATGGTAATTTCGTCTCGGGGATGGTTTCCTAGCAGATAGTATTACGTTTTGTACTCTGTATGAGAAACTCATTTCCTCTAGTAACACCAGTTCAATCTCCATGCTGTTAGGTGTAGTGATTGGTGCATCGGATGTAGAAGAGAGCCCCCTTCTTGTGATAGGAGATCGCTACGGTTTTCCAACCGTAGTGCATTGTCTATTGACAGTTTGAGTAGGTAGGCGTACCACAGTTGTCTGGGCCAAGCTGGTACTATTAAGATCAGGTTTGCCCTGTCCTGAATGCACTTTTGAATGGTGCGAGTGAGAAGAGGAATCAGCAGAAAGGCGTACATGAGGTTGCCCATCCAAGGAATGAGAAAGGCATCTGGAGCTATTCTCCGAGGGCTGCGGTGTAGGGAGCAAAACCTGTGCACCTTTGCATTGTGCTCTGTTGCGAAGAGGTCTATGAATGGAGTACCCCATTGGCGGAAGATCTTGTCTGCAATCTGCTGGTACAACGACCATTCGTGGTGATGGAAAATTCGACTTAATTTGTCTGATCGGGTATTGACTATTCCTGGAAGATACGTCGCCTGAAGTTGTATGGAATGAAGAATTGCCCATTCCAGAATTAGAATCGCTTCCCTGCAGAGAATCCATGAACCTGACCCTCCTTGCTTGTTTATATAGAACATGGCAACTTGATTGTCCGTGTAAATCAGGACTCTTCTGCCCTGTATTTGTGGAAGGAATGTCCTGAGGGCATTTGTGATGGCTCTGAGTTCCAAGAGGTTTATCTGGTATGTACTTTCCATTGTGGCCCATTGACCTTGTGTCTCTAAATGGTCGAGGTGAGCTCCCAAACCCTTGTGGGAAGTGTCTATCGTGAGAACTGCATTGTGAGGTAGCGGCCTGAAGAGTGTTCCCTTGGTGAGTATTTGTTTCCTTAACCACCAATCTATATCTGTGTGCATCTGGCTCTTTAGAGAAATGGAGCGCGACAGTGGTTAACGATGCTGCGACCATCGTCTCTTTAGACCCCATTGCAGTCTGCGAATGTGGAGACGAGTGTCTTGGACTGTGTAGATGGCTGCAGACATCTGTCCCAGGACTGTTAGAATTTGCCGTGCTGTTGGCCGATTCGAAGTCCTGAGGTTTTTGGGTTTTTTAAACAGTTGTCGGAGTGTGGTTCTTCTGTCTTTCGGCAGAAAAGCTCTGCATTGATACGTGACTAACCGGGCTCCAATAAATTGGAGATCCTGTGTTGGAGTAAGATTTGATTTCTTGAAATTGACCACCAGTCCCAATGTTTGTAAACATTGAATTGTTTGTTAAACCTGCATCTGTAGAGTGTTCTTGTTGGGTGCCACTATTAGCCAATCATCTAGGTATGGAAACACCTTTATTCCCTGTTTCCTTAGGTGGGCCACCACCCCTGCCATGCATTTTGTGAACACTCTGGGTGCCACTGCCAGTCCGAATGGAAGTACTCTATATTGGTAGTGTTTCCCATTGCATTGGAAACATAGGTTTCGCCATGAGACTGGATGCATCGGAATGTGAGTGTACACATCCTTCAGGTCTAGTGAACACATCCAATCGTTGGGTTGAAGAAGAGGAAGGATGGATTTTAGTGAGACTATCTTGAACTTTTCTTTTACTAGGTGTTTGTTGAGTTCGCGTAAGTCCAATATAGGATGCAAATCCTCCGTCTTCTTGGGAATAAGGAAATATGGGGAGTAAAAACTTTTGCCCCAGGAGGTCTGGGGTATACTTTGTACTGCACATTGGTGGAGTAATTGGTTGATTTCCTGTGAGAATTGAATCTGGTTTGTCTGGTGTCCCTGTGTATAAGAAAGGGAGAGCAGGGATGGAATGGATGAAAAATGAAGGTGATACCCGTGCTGTACTATGTTGAGCACCCAGCGGTCCAAAGGTATCTGAGACCATGCATGGAAAAAAGGATGTGATTCTGTCTGCTACAATCTGAGGTGGTGGCCCTGTCATCTTTAAAATGATGATTGAGTCTTGGATGTAGATGAGTTGTTTGATTATGTGTACGTTGGTTCCAAGCCCTTCCGCGTCTGTTTTGTTATTGCGGAACCTGTGCCCTTTGTGGTTGCTGATAGGTCGTGGGGCGATAGGGTGGATACGAATGGAATGGTTTTCGTGGGTATGCTGGGTGTCAAGGCGGTACGTAAAAACGCCTGGTGGAGTATGTGGGAGGGTTAACCAGTGATTGTACTGCTGCTGATTGTTCCTTCAATTGTGAAATCATTTCCTGTAAACGGCTACCAAATAAAATTGTCCCCTGTGCAAGGAAGATTGGCCAGTTTATCGTGCACATCCTCCCTAATGGTACTAGACCAGAGCCATGCTATTCTCCACGCTGCTATTGCTGAAGCAGAGGTGCGGAAAGATGTCTCAAAGGACTCATATATTGTTCTGAGGAGATGGCGTAACCCCTCTTTCATATCTTGTATAGGCTGAGGTATCGGAAGAAGATGTGTCTGATGTTGGCAACATATGATTGCCTACAGCAAATAAAAAATCTTAGTACTGAACGATGTAAAATTGGTGCTGACCAATTTGAGCACCTAACATTGATGATTGAAAAGATTTCTTTGCAAAATCATCCAAGTACTTATCTTATGGTCCTTACCAGGGGGGGTTATTGGAATGAGTTTTATTCCTCTTAGCCCTGTGCATAGCTGACTCCACCACAATGGATTGATGTGGCAATTGCAGGGTGGAATATTATTTTGATTGCTTCATCTTATACTTTACGTCAATCTTTCGAGAAATGGATTTTATGTTGAAAGGAGTCTCCCAGGCTTTTTCAAGTAAGGTATTGAGGACTTTAGGCGATGGTAGGCTGGTTGGTTCCATAGGTAGGTCAAAAATCTTTAAGAGACCCAAGGTTTCTGATCGTGGATCAGGCACCGCTTGAATTTCCAATTGTAGAGCCGAACCTACTTTTCTTATAAATTTAGGGTAGGTCAGGTCTTCAGGAGGTGAAAAAGGCTCCTGTGGGCCTTCAGTGGGATCTGATGGGTATCCCATTGATGATGAAAGCGACGATGGTAAGGAAATTGGCTGTTGTGGAATTGAGGAAGGATCTGTCTCTGTTGGTTGTATTGGCAAGGGAGAAGTCAGAGTTGGTGACCTCAGCAATGGAGATTGTGGAGGGCTGTGTGGCGAAGGTTGAGGAAGTTGGTATGCCGCCTGTATTGACGTGAAGAGACCTGTTAGGGACCCTGTGAGACTAGGAGACTGGGCAACTGAATGGCAGATGAAATTTAGTGTGGAAAAGTACAAATGTGATGCACATACTGAAAAATAATCCCAGCACAATTCTGGGTTCTGTATTGGGAATCACCATCCGGTAAAACGATGGTAAGAGTCCTTATAGACAAGAGAAATCCTCTGCTCAGTGTGCAGCAGTGGTCAGAAAAGCAAATAGAATGTTCGGAAATGAAAGAATAAAACTAGCTATAGTGTAACTGCACCTTGAGCACTGTGTGCAGTTCTGGTTGCTCCATCTCAAAAAAAAAAAAAAAAAAAACAGACAGTAGAACTAGAAAAGGTACACAGAAAGTGACTACAATGATAAAGGGGATGAATGGCTCTCATGATGAAAGGCTATGTAGGCTAAGCCTCTTCAGCTTGGAAAAGAGATGGCTGAGAGCAGACATGATAGAATTCTATAAAATCATGAGAATGAAGTGGAACTGGTAAAACAAGATGGTTATTTACTCTTTAAAAAAAAACAAACCACAAAACAAAAAAAAAACCCAAGAGGACACTCCATGAAACTAAACCACCAATAGATTTAAAGCAAATCATAGAAAGTACTTTTTCATGAACCACAGAATCAAGCTATGGAATCTGTTGCCAGAGGACATGTTCAAGGCGACCAGCATTGCAGAATTTAAAAAGGTATGGAGAAGTTCCTGGAGGAAAAGTCCATAACACATTATTAGCCAGGTACACTAATGAAGGTTATTTCTATCCCTGGAAGTAACAGGAAATAGATCTACTTTATGGAATCTGCCAGGTACTTCTGTCCAGGATTGGCCACTTTTGGAGACAGGATACTGGGTTCGATGAAACTTGGTTTGAGCCAGCATTACATTTCTTATATAAAATAAGAACAGAATGACAGATCCTGGGAATTTCTGAATCAGAGAAAGAAGATGCATTTTTATACCCCAGGAAGTGAGATGAGAGACATCAGATTACACAGAGCCTATAGGATTTATAGAAGTTTTACTCTAAGCCTTCAAAACAAACAAAAAAAACACCACCCACACACACTATTGAGTTATACTTTCATAGATTTGAAGATAAAAACAATCTGGTGAATTCAATATGCAACAAGAACATCTCAGATTTTGTTGATCTCTCTCAATTTACTTTGTTAAAGAGGAAAAGCATTTGTCCTCTTACTTGATTTTGGAGAGATAACTGTGTTAAGTACAAATGAGGATTTTACTTTTGATGTTTGATGGTAATGGGAATCCACACTATTTGACAGAGTCTGATGCAAGCATGGATTCAGATGACTGACTTGGAAGCAGAGCAGATTCAAAGATAGGGCAGGAGTCCCTCTCAAAAGCCCAAATGGAAGATATTAACTCTCAAAAGTCAGAAAGTGTCCAGTGAGCAGAAGCAGCTATAAATGTCTTCTCCAGAGGCTGTTTGCCCACAGCTAATCTAATCTAATGGGGATTTTATAAGGGAATATTCTCTCTGGAAAAGCATTTCTCCTTTTTCTCTTGGTCTTACAGAATGAAGTGCTAAAGCTCCAACATCTTTTTTGGTTACAGTGAGTTCTCCTGCCTTCCCTTTCTATTCCCCATGTTTTTGGGTCTGTTTTTGTTTTAATATCATGTGGTCTGATAAAGGAACAAATGTGTGAATGACAGATTTTGTTATTCTTAACTGGGTATCTGGGCAACACTTTATTACAATACAGTAGGTGCTTTTTGCAGGGTTTTTATGCAACATGTAACTCATATTTTCTTCTCTTTTTGATTTCTCTTCCCCCCACTCTGGTTGAGATTACTTGTTTCTAATTATTGCCTTTGCCAGAACAGAGTATGTATTGATGGAGGGAGGGAAAGTGAGGTGATGTCCTAGCTGTGATCCCCATGGGCTGTGTTAGACAAAGCACCTACTCTGGTAGGGAGTCTCCACCTTTTTCCTTTTTAGGAGGGATAGTAATGAAGAAGCTAATAAAAGTTAAGACACTGAAAAAGGTAAGCACTATGTTTAGGGATATTGGCCTAATATCCTTTGTTTTATGGTATGGTGTAGTTTTTATATAATTATTGGGTGAGATACATAATAGGAGATCACGTGGTGCATGGGGAGAGGACACGATACCACTTCTCAGCTCACCTTTCAGCTAATGTACCCCCAAAGACTACAAAATAGCAACTAATTTTCACGTGGTGTGGAGATTTAAAATCTTCTTGGACTTTGTGCACTGCCCAGGACATCATGTCCATGTGAACCTCCATAAGAGAAAGAAAATGGCAAATGTAAATCGCCAAAATCTAATATGGCAGAGGAGACCACTAATTTGGAATCCTTACTTCTGCAGACAGTGGCAATTGTCAATATAAAGGTGGCCATTAAGTATGCCTTGGAACCTGACCTTTGGAAAATTTTCAATAAGTTGGAGGAGGTTTTTGTCACTATGACTGAAAGGCATTTTGCCGAAATTGAGCAGAGTCTCAGATGCTCAAGATGGCCTCCCCTTGGCACAAATTGAAGACTCCTTGCTGAAGTCAACATTGCAGAAGCACTCTGATCAGCTTAATGACCTGGAAAATAGATTGCCAGAATCAGAGGAGTGAGAACAGGAGTCCTGGATCATCACAGAGCTTGGGCTTTCAGACAAAAAACAGCAAATTGAAGTTTAAACAAACGCATCACCTGGGCCCCAAGAGAGTGAAGTCCAACAGGCCCCATGTTATTGTGAAGGTGCTCAATTCTATGCACAAAACAAATATTTCAGGCTTTGCAAGTTGGGAAACAACTTTGCCACAATAACAAAAGAATCCTTGTATTCCAAGACTATTTGGCAATGCTTTCGCTGCAGCGCCGTGCATTTGCACCACTGTATTTATTTATTTCTTTCTTTTGTATACCGACATTCGATCGAGATATCACATCGGTTTCCAGATAACAGGTTGAATAGGGCGAGAACTGCCCTATTTTTACATTGTAACAAGATAACAATTAAATTAATTTAAACAATAACATAAAATAAAATACCATAAGAAACATTGCAACAGTTGTATATATAAATGTGAGTATAGAGTTGTGGCATATAGCCTATTTACAAAATGTACAACTGTGCTCCAAAACTCTTTGAATTGAGCTGTCGGGCAACGTTGATTTACCCAGAAGCTGTGAATGGCCATTCCTGAGGGCATTTGCTGGTTCTCCAGCATAGTTGAGGCCCAAACGTTTGTCGACAATTTGCAGGCTACTCATTCTTTGAGCAAGGGCTTAGTTTGTGTTAACTTGAACTCTGAGTGTGCTGTAATATTTCAAAGGGTATTCCTCAGACCCAGAGAAGAATGAGAGTGAAATGAAGATTCAGAGGTTTTGTGATGGCAGATAATCTGTGTGACTTTGTGAATTTATGCCTGCATTTTTCACTCTGTTTCTTGGTTTCACTGTATGGATTGAGCTTTTTTGCAGTTTTTTCCTACTGCATTTTTTCCTTGTTCTAAACTTACTGAGCTGCAGTATCTACACAATTCACTTGTGCTTCAAGGTCGATGGGGGTGGAGAGAGGATGATGTGTACCATTTGCACAGAGTTGAGATCTCTACTAGTAAAAATGAGGAGGCTAATGGGATTTGACCAGTGCTTGGCTTGAATGATCTGCTATACTGTGAGTATAGGTAACTGTTTTTCTGTAGGTTGGGGACCTATGCTGGGAGGGTCCCTAACCACTAATTTATTTTTGCATTTATTCCATGGTCAAGCTGGGAGTGGGCTAAATGTCACGAACAGGAGTTAAGTTATTTCATGGAATGTATGTGGGATTAATTCAGTAGTCAAACAGGCTAAAATTCTCACTTCTTTGAAAAAGAAGTTTGCAGGCATACCCTTTCTACAAGAAACTCATTTGAGTGATCTAGAACATGTCAAGCTAAAAAGAGATTGGCTGGGCACTATCCATTTCATTTCAGCATCCACCAGGTCTGCTGGAGTGGAGATACATATATGTAAGAAGCTGTCAATATCTGTTAAGTATGAAATTAAGGATCCTAATGGGAGATATTTCATTTTGGTTGCAGAGTTTGTTGTGTAATGAATATGCCCCTAATATTTATGATCAGACATTTTTGAGGCCTATATACTCAGCAACTTCCACTTGAGAGACTTCAGGTCACTTGTCAAGAGCTCATTCCACTTATTCTAGGTTTGATTATATATTTGTCAGTGAAGATATGTTTTCTAGAATTACTGACTTGAATATTAATATCTTGATTTCTGATCATTCTCCCACCTGGATCCAACTAACTTCTGGCAGTGATGCTCAGTTGATTTTCTTTATTTGCCGACTGATCTCCAATTTCAAGATTATTTATGATACAGATAAAAAGGAGTATATGATTCATAATTGAATTCATGCGAATGCCCTACTTTAATTTTGGTATGCCACAAAGGCTGTGTTGAGGGGCGACATTTCTTACGTTGCCCAGGAGGAGAGCCCTTGACAAGGAGTTGCAAAGTCATCTTTAAAAAAAAAAAAAAGAAAAAAAGCTAAATGCACCTTATTACTGCTTAATACAATTGTGAACAGGGAAAATTATTTGGTGATACAGGTCGCATTCAATTCATTCATCCATCAAAACACTAAAAAGAGTATTGTATATTATCAGTTCAAACTTTTTCAATTTAGTAATAAAGCTGGGAAACTTATGGCGAATCTTATTAGGATAAATCACAAAGAAGAGAGACCCTAATTGCTTGAAATGCAGGGACAACATGGATTCACAAAGACAACTTATTCTTGAGCATATAGAGAAAATAATTTATGTTTGTAGGACCACCACTCTTTCAGCTAATATACCAATAGTATGCTAAAAAATTGTTAGGTCTTCTTTCTTATTTTTTGAAAACTTTTTATGCAAATAAAATTGTCCACATCCTAATGATTCATTATAAACTCAATCCTGACTCTAAGCAAACATATAAAGTGAGCAGAGTAGTAAAAAAATGCCAGCAATTGAAAAGAATAGTGTGTACTTAGCTTTGGAAAAAAAATCAAAGCTAGAAAAAACCCTGACAGATCCATGTTTTGTCTGTTTCTAACTGTCTGCTTCAGGGGGATTGAAGTCTTTTTAACGCTCATGGTCAGTTCTTAATAAAAAAATTAAAAAAATAAATCGCTCATCTCTTGTAATCAAGTCCTTGGTTTGCTCAACATTTTTGTTTTTAGAAGTCTCTGTAAAACATGGAAGACACCGGTGGATTTAATTAGGAAACAGGATATGATGTCACTGCATCTGAGTGGATTAGAACAAAGAGTACCAATTAATAATCTCATTAAGACCCTGTGGAGCTAAGGAATCCAAATAAAATATTCAAAAATGTTCTTTTATTCAACTGCTCTTGGATATTTATTTATTTTTATATATCGACATTCGTCGGAACATCATGCCGGTTTACATTGTAGCAAAATAACGAGAGAGAAATACAATAAACAGGGAAGGGAAGGGGGGAGCAGTAATGAAGGAGGAGAGAGGACAGCAGTAGGAAGGATAGGGAAAGAGAAATTTGATAGGAACATTTGAAGAAAATAAATTAACAATAGAAACTATGTACAGGTGGGCTGGTAGGTACCAGACCAGTGATGGCAGTAACAGGGAGATTGGGGGGGGGGGGGGGGGTGGAAGATAGGGTAGGCTTAAACGAGGGTGAGGGGAAATTTATAACAGAGTTTAGGCATCATTACTTAAGGGGAAAAACACTATATTTTGGAGTCTTTGCTTGGGATGAAGAAAGGGGGAGAAAAGGAGAGGCAGAGAGGAGAAGGGGGGGAAAGGTGGGCTGCGGGGTTAAAGTGCAAGCTAAGTTTGGTCAACATAGGGGGGAAAGCCAGTTGTTTCAGAGTAGTCCATTTTAGATCACAAAATTATTTAGTTGCTCGTTGCATACAGCATTCAAGGAGCAGAAAGTTTAGAAGTATTAAAGCAACTCCTGTATTCAATAAGTCTTACCCTAACACTCTGTTTTATGCAGCCCACATAAGATCGCAGGGGCACTGTATCAAGTAAACAACCATCTATGAGAAACAAGTGGTACCTGAATGAAGTTTGATTTTGCAGTGTAACTTTGGGTGTATCCATACAGGACCAGATAATGACAGGGTGCACATACCGCATGAGCCATATGGAAAATACCCTTGATTAGTTGCCACGTGTCCCTAATACTGCATGGTCACAAAATTAGCAACATGATTGTACATTCGGATGTTAGGGATTCGAGTCGCTCTTTACCTGTGGCAAATAATCAAGGGCATTTTCCATGTGGTTCATGCGATGGATGTACTCATACAGGACATGATAACAGGGTGCACATATTAATACTTCTAAACTTTCTACCCCTTTAGTTGCATACAGCATTCTCAATGTTTGATTTAAAATGGACTGTTCTGAAACAACTGGCTCTCCCCCTATGGGGGAGGGGGGGTGATATCCAAGAGCAGTTGAATAAAAGAGAACAAATTTTGGATATTTTATTTGGTTTCGGTACCTCCACAGGGTGTTTCCATGTTTTACAGAGATTTCTAAAAAAAAGTGCAGAGCAAAACAAGGACTGATTACAAAATATGAGCGATTTAAGGACTGACCACAAGTGAGCATTAAAAGGACTTCAATCCCCCTGAAGCAGAGTTTGAAACATGGATCTGTGTCGGGGGGTTTTCTAAGTTTGATATTCAAAGATAAGTAGACTCTACTCTTTTCAATTGCTGGCATTTTTTACTACTCTGCTTAGAGTCATGATTGAGCTTATAATGAATCATGAGGATGTGGACAAATTTAATTGGCATAAAAAATATAAAAAAAAAAATATATAAAAGTGGACCTAATACTATACTATTGGTATATTAGCTGAAAGAGTAGTGGTGCTACAAACAAATTATTCTTTTCCCTATATGCCCAAGAATAAGTTGAATTAAATGACTAGGGATGTTGTTCTGGAATCTTATTAGGACCCATAGGGGATCCAATCATGTTTCTGCTTTGAGGACAAAAATAGGGCAGCTTTCTAATTCTACTTGGGAGATTAAGAACATGCCATATTGGGTCAGACCAAAGGTCCATCAAGCCCAGCATCCTGTTTCCCCACAGTGGCCAATCCAGGCCATAAGAACCTGGCAAGTACCCAAAAACTAAGTCTATTCCATGTTACCGTTGCTAATAATAGCAGTGGTTATTATCTAAGTCAACTTAATTAATAGCAGGTAATGGACTTCTCCTCCAAGAACTTATCCAATCCTTTTTTAAACACAGCTATACTAACTGTGCGATGAGTGAAAAAGAACTTTCTTCGATTAGTTTTAAATATGTCACATGCTAACTTCATGGAGTGCCTCCTAATCTTTCTATTATCTGAAAGAGTAAAAAACCGATTCACATCTACCCATTCTAGACCTCTCATGATTTTGAACACCTCTATCATATCCCCCCCTCAGCCGTCTCTTCTCCAAGCTGAAAAGTCCTAACTTCTTTAGTCTTTCCTCATAGGAGAGCTGTTCCATTCCCTTTATGATTTTGGTCGCCCTTCTCTGTACCTTCTCCATCGCAATTATATCTTTTTTGAGATGCGGCGACCAGAATTTTACAAAGTATTCAAGGTGCGGTCTCACCATGGAGTGATTAGAGGCATTATGACATTTTCCTTTTTATTCACCATTCCCTCTCTTATAATTCCCAAAATTCTGTTTGCTTTTTTGACTGCCGCAGCACACTGAACCGACGATTTCAATGTGTTATCCACTATGACGCCTAGATCTCTTTCTTGGGTAGTAGCACCTAATATGGAACCTAACATTGTGTAACTAAAGCATGGGTTATTTTTCCCCTATATGCATCATCTTGCACTTGTCCACATTAAATTTCATCTGCCATTTGGATGCCCAATTTTCCAGCCTCACAAGGTCTTCCTGCAATTTATCACAATCTGCTTGTGATTTAACTACTCTGAACAATTTTGTATCATCTGCAAATTTTATTATCTCACTCGTCGTATTTCTTTCCAGATCATTTATAAATATATTGAAAAGTAAGGGTCCCAATACAGATCCCTGAGGCACTCTACTGCCCACACCCTTCCACTGAGAAAATTGTCCATTTAATCCTACTCTGTTTCCTGTCTTTTAGCCAGTTTGTAATCCACGAAAGGACATCGCCACCTATCCCATGACTTTTTATTTTTCCTAGAAGCCTCTCATGAGGAACTTTGTCAAAAGCCTTTTGAAAATCCAAGTACACTACATCTACAGGTTCACCTTTATCCATGTTTATTAACTCCTTCAAAAAAGTGAAGCAGATTTGTGAGGCAAGACTTGCCTTGGGTAAAGCCATGCTGACTTTGTTCCATTAAACCATGTCTTTCTATATGTTCTATGATTTTGATATTTAGAATACTTTCCACTATTTTTCCTAGCACTGAAGTCAAGCTAACCGGTCTGTAGTTTCCTGGATCGCCCCTGGAGCCCTTTTTAAATATGGGGGTTACATTAGCTATCCTCCAGTCTTCAGGTACAATGGATGATTTTAATGATAAGTTACAAATTTTTACTAATAGGTCTGAAATTTCATTTTTTAGTTCCTTCAAAACTCTGGGGTGTATACCATCCTGTCTAGGTGATTTACTACTCTTCAGTTTGTCAATCAGGTCTACCACATCTTCTAGGTTCACCGTGATTTGGTTCAGTCCATCTGAATCATTATCCATGTAAACCTTCTCCAGTACGGGTAACTCCCCAACATCCTCTTCAGTAAACACCGAAGCAAAGAAATCATTTAATCTTTCCACAATGGCCTTATCTTCTCTAAGTGCCCCTTTAACCCCTAGATCATCTAACGGTCCAACTGACTCCCTCACAGGCTTTCTGCTTCAGATATATTTTAAAAAGTTTTTACTGTGAGTTTTTGCCTCTACAGCCAAATTCTTTTCAAATTCTCTCTTAGCCTGTCTTATCAATGTCTTACATTTAACTTGCCAATGTTTATGCATTATCCTAATTTCTTCTATTGGATCCTTCTTCCAATTTTTGAATGAAGATCTTTTGGCTAAAATAGCTTCTTTCACCTCCCCTTTTAACCATGCCTGTAATCATTTTGCCTTCTTTCCACCTTTCTTAATGTGTGGAATACATCTGGATTGTGCTTCTAGGATTTTTTTTTTTTTTTTTTAAACAATGACAACGCCTCTTGCACACTTTACTTTTGTAGCTGCTCCTTTCAGTTTTTTTTCTATTTTTCTCATTTTATCAAAGTTTCCCTTTTGAAAGTTTAGCACGAGAGCCATGGATTTGCTTTCTGTCCCCCTTCCAGTCATTAAATCAAATTTGATCATATTATAATCACTATTGCCAAGCGGCCCCACCACTGTTACCTCTCTCACCAAATCCTGTTCTCCACTGAGAATTAGATCTAAAATTGCTCCCTCTCTCGTCTGTTCCTGAACCAATTGCTCCACAAAGCTATCATTTATTCCATCCAGGAACTTTATCTCTCTAGCGTGTCCCGATGATACATTTACCCGGTCAAAATTGGGATAATTGAAGTCTCCCATTATTACCACACTACCAATTTGGTTAGCTTCCCTAATTTCTCTTAGCATTTCACTGTCAGTCTCACCATCTTGATCAGGTGGACGGTAGTATACTCCTATCACTATAGTCTTCCCCAACACACAAGGGATTTCTACTCATAACGATTCAATTGTGCATTTAGTCTCGTGCAGTATGTTTATCCTGTTGGACTCTATGTCATCCCGGACAAAGCACCACACCGCCTCCCGGGTGCTCCTCTCTGTCATTGCGATATAATTTGTACCCCGGAATAGCACTGTCCCATTGGTTGTCCTCCTTCCACCATGTCTCTGATATGCCAATTAAGTCTGTCATCATTCACTGCTATACATTCTAATTCTCCCATCTTACTTCTTAGACTTCTGGCATTAGCATACAAAAACATTTCAAGGATTGTTTTTTGTTTGTATTTTCATTCTGCTTTTTAATTGATAGGGATAAGTATGAATTTTTTAGCTCAGGTGAGTTTTTAGTTACAGGCACTTGGACTACTTTTCTTATTATTGGAACCTCACTGTCGGGATGCCCTAATTCTAATGCATCATTAGTATCCTTTGAAGATACCTCTCTCCGAACCATGCACTGCTGAGCGACTGTCTATTCTTGAGCGTTCACTTCTATGCTGTTTACTCTTCAGCAGACTGAGATCAGGAAAAATGTATGGCTTTTTGTGAAAACTTAAGTATACCCAAATTTACAGAAGATGAGCTGAACAGACCAATTAGTAATGAGGAGATTGCTGTTGATATTTGTCAAGCAAAGTGGCTAAAGGCACCCGGCTCTGATAGGTATAGTGCAGAATTTTTTAAAATTCTGTCTAAGTGTTTGTACCTTTAACCTAATGTTCAATGCTTTGAATGCCAGAGGTGAATATCCAGTTTATCTCAATTCTGCACATACTGACACCTGGGAAGGAACCTCACTCTCTCCAACTTTATCAGGATCTCCCTCTCAAATTTTGACCAAAAGTTGCTTTCTAAAATATTGGCGGATGGCATAGTGGTTTTCCTTCCTAAACCTATTAGACCGGATGAGGTTGGTTTTGTCTGGAGACTCTATGCCTTAACTAATGTAAGACTATTGCTGACAGCAAAAGAACTCTCAACGAGTAGGATAGCTTTTCTGGTGGTCAGCTTCGAGGATGAAAAGGCATTCAACAGGGTTGAATGAGGTTATTTCTTTTATCTCCTAAGTCAAATGGGATTGTGGGGGGGGGGGGGGCTCTTTTACAATGCTGCTGTTATACCATCAACCGGAAGCAATAATTGTGGCTAATAGTTTGTATTCAGATCTGTTTCTGATTGCTCGTAGTACTAGGCAAGGCTGTCCATTGTCCCCGCTTTTATTTTTACTATCTCTAGAACCGCTGTTGAACTATATTCAATCTTTTGGATGCAGTGAAAGGGAAGCAATTGGGTTCGCAGCTATTTAAATATGTGGCTTTTGCCGACTTTTTTTTTTTTTTTAAACTGACCGGATTAAGTCTCTTGATTCTTTGTTAACTGTCTTTGGGGCATATGGAGGACTCTCCGGCTATGGTTAATCAAGGATAAATCTGAAGCACTGGTATTCCCGGATTCAGTTAAAGAGAGTTGAAGGGGATTGTTTCCCCCCTCTGATCGGTAGTTGGAGTTGCAAGTCTCATTGGATTTATCAGCCTTATATGAATTTGTATGTTTCCAAATTTAACATTCACCAGGGAAAAAATTACAGGTTTGGCAGGATTTGCTGTTGTCATTGGATGGTCAGATTAATATCTTAAAAATGATTTTGTTCACAAATTGGCTATGGGGCAGATTTTATAAATCTGCGCACATGTGTACTTTGTTCGCGCACCAGGCGCGAACAAGAGTACGCGGGATTTCAATAGATACACGCGTAGCCGCACGTATCTATTAAAATCCGGTGTCGGTGCGCGCAAGGCTGCCCAAAATCGGCAACCTGCGTGCGCCAAGCCATGCAGCCTGCCTCCGTTCCCTCCGAGGCCGCTACGAAATCAGAGCGGCCTTAGAGGGAACTTTCCTTCTGCCTCCTCCCACCTTCCCCTCCCTTCCCCTACCTAACTCAACACCCCACCCCAGCCCTATCTAAACCCCCTCCCTACCTCTGTTGCAAAAGTTACGCCTGCTCGAGGCAGGCGTAACTTTGCGTACACCGGGCCGGCTGCCGCGTGCCATGTTCTGTCCAGGGGCTGGTCCGGAGGCTGCGGCCATGCCCCTGGGCCAAAACCATGCCTTCGGCCCCGCCCCCGGATGACGCCCCCCCGACAACGTGTGGATCCCGACACCGCAAGGTGTCGGGATCCACACGTTGTCGGGGGGGGATCCACACGTTGTCGGGGGGTGTGTCAGGGGGCGTGTCGGGGGGCGCAAGATGCGCCTGCCTAAGGGCAGGCGCAAGATGCGTGCATCGGCACTCGGCCAGCACGTGAGGAGGCGTTCTGTCTTGGTAGTGTTAAGCACCAGGTTAAGGCTTGCGAGGTGGAGGTTGATTGTTTGCAAATGTGAATCCCACAATTTGAGAGCAGAATCCAGTGAATTAGATATGGGAATTAAGATTTGCACGTCGTCTGCATATATGTAAAACTTCAGTTTTAATTTTGAGAGTAAATGGCAGAGGGGGAGAAGGTAAATGTTGAACAGGGTGGGCGATAAAGAAGAGCCCTGGGGTACTCCAAATGGGGAGTTAGTGCGGAGGGATTCTTTGTTATTGATTTTTTCCTTGTAGGCTCTATTAAGAAAAAAAAAAAAGAGTCAAACCATCTGAGGGCAGGTCCTGCAATTCCTATGTCTGATAACCGGTTTATAAGGGTAGTATGATTTACGGTGTCAAAAGCCGCCGAGATATCGAGAAGTGCTAGGAGGAAGGACTGTCCTTTGCCAATGCCAATGTATACCTGATCTAGGAGCGAGATGAGGAGAGTTTCTGTGTTGTGTTCTTTTCGGAATCCATATTGTGACGGGTATAGAATATTATATTCCTCCAGGTAACTCGAAAGTTGATTATTTACGATTTTCTCCATAATCTTGGCTACAAACGGCAGGTTTGATATAGGGCGGTAGTTGTTGGGATCATCCGGGTCCAGGTTTGTTTTTTTGAGTATGGGTTTCAGGCTGACCAATTTGAGAGTGTCCGGGAAGATTCCTTGTGAAAGGGAGCAGTTGATAATATCTGCTAGATGTTTAGAGAAAGATTCTGGTATGAGGATCAGCAGTTTGGAAGGTATTTGGTCTAGGGGTGAGTGGAGGGTTTCATTCTTTTTATCATGTTTTCCACTTCTAATGCGTACATGGGATCGAAGGATTCCAAACCTACAACTAGGTTCAGGGGTTGGGGGGATCCGGGGACGGCGTATTAGGGCATATAGGTAATTTAGCCAGGGTATTGGAGATTTTGTTCTGGAAGAATACGGCCAGCTCATTGGCTTTCGTTTGAGCTAGATCGTCAAGGATTGTGGGGGGAGCAGTTTTGGTGAGTTCCGATACATATGAGAAAAGAGCCTTCGCATCGAAGATCATATCGTGGATACGGTGGGCGTAGAAATCTCTTTTTGTTCGCAGAGTTGCAGTTCTATATTGGTGGAGAGCAGCTTTGTATAAGGTTAGAGAGTGAGGATTGGGATTCTTCCTCCATTCCTTTTCTTTCCGTCTCAAGCCTTGCTTTTGTGCGCGGAGCTTCTTTGAGAACCAAGGCTGCCTATTTTTTTGAGAAGGGTTTATATTTTTTTCTGATAGTGGGCATAATTTGTTGGCTATAGTCTCTGTAATGTTCTGCCAAGATAGGATGGCTGCACTGGGGTTTTATAGGTCCAGGTTAGACAGTTCTTTGATCAGAGAGTTACCGAGGGCTTCAGATGGGCAGGGTTTCCTATAGTGCAGGGTGGTAAGCTGAGGGGGTACAACCGATCTAGTCGTCGATCTGAGAGTGGAGGAGATCATATAGTGGTCAGACCATGGGACCGGGAGGCAGAGAGGGGGGTGAGTGAGGTAAGGCTGGTGTTTGTGAAGATGAGATCTAGGGTATGGCCTGCTTTGTGTGTGGGTTGGTTGATTAGTTGTTTGAAGCCCATGTCCGAGAGGGCGGATAAGAAAGCTTCACAGTTGGAAGATCGAGGATTGGCGTCTATGTGTAGATTAAAGTCCCCAAGGATGATGGCTGGTGAATCCAGGTTTAAGTATTTTGCTATTATTTCCACAATAGGGGAGGCATCTAGTTCTAATAATCCAGGTGGGGCGTAAGTGAGGAGGATTTGGAGTGATTTGGATTTGAACAAGGCAACCTCTAGTTTTGGTATTATGTTGATTGGTTGTAGGGTGAGGTTAAGAGCTTTTTTTGCCGCCAGGAGGCGGCCTCCCCCTTTCTTCTTTTGTCTAGGGATATGGCTAAATGCCAGAGAACCTTTGTTAATGTGGGAAAAATACATTCAAACTTTGACCCATCATGCTCAGAGTTTAATTCTTAATGACTAAGTAGCCAGGCTCTATATGGCAGGGTTGGTTTTGGAAGGCTCTATTTTATGCCACGTGATGAGTAAAAATTACAGTTTACCTATATTTCTTTTCTTGACTAATGCTTATTTATTTATTTATTTTTAATTTTTATATACCGAGGTTCTTGTAAGAACTACAAATCACTCCGGTTTACATAAAACGAAGAAATGCCCAAAATGAGTAAAGGGCTTTACATGGAACAATAGAACAGAATGCCAATTTAACATAGTCTTCATACATTCCTTGTGCCTTTCCCTGTACTATCACTGTGTGCCTAATCACATGGGCGCTGCTCTTGGATCCCACATTCAGCCGTCTTTCCATGATGTCGCTGCTATGACGAGACAGCCTGCAAGCGCTTAAACGTGTTTGACAGCTTGCATTTAATTGTCATGGATTGCTCCTGCTGCGGGGGGTTGCAGACCCTAATGCTTTAGATATTTTAGCCACTTTCTCACCAGAGGCAAAGCCTCTGAGTCAACCAATCATTTATTGGTTGACTCAGTGATTTTCTAATAGTGATATCTGATTTTGAGTGCTTCAGAGGGAGGGTAGAATGTATTGATTTTTATTGCATTGAGATGAGGTTTGCATCTTGGAGTTGTACTGCACTATTATGCTTCATCGCTGATCTATATGTTGGGAGGTGGGAAGTGGAAGTTCTCATATCCCCTTATTTCATTTTGTTTCATTCTTCTGTTTAGAAATATATTCACTGTTCATTTGGCTTGATGTGCAGAGTTCAATGTACGCTGAGAGTTGATAATTTTTATTGAGAAAAACAAATGTAACAATTATTGGGTGAATACTGCTAAAAATTATTTACAGTTAACTTTTATCCCCGATCTAAAGTCATGGTATTAAAACTGTTTTCATAGAATGTTTGAAGGATCAATAACCCACTAATAAAAATGTCTGGTGTCTAATTTACAAAAAGCTAAGCCTCTATAGCATTTTAGCAGGAAACTCATCCGTTTCTGAATATTTGAAATTCCAGAAGAACTGGGTCAGCCAAGTTGTTTCTGCTTTATATACATCTCATTTGATGAATTGCCATTAGCAGCAAAAAAAACAAACCTGTTCTTTCATAGTGAAAGAATAGATAAAAAATATAGGTATGTTATAATATGGAACTTAATGGTTTGATACATTTGCTAATTTTTATGCTCCAATTCTGAAGTATCTGCATTTTTTTATATTGTCTTCCAATTTCAGAAAATTCTTGCAAAAGGACTGATCTGCTTGGGTGGAAATTTTTAACTGTGTGTTCTTTTCCTCAGACAGATCAGAGAACAAACTGGAAAATAAATCTGGCACCAATCTGTTAAAATCCTTTTTAGAAGGACTTTGGGTTATATGATACCAGGGCAGAGAAGAACAGAGGAGAAAGATTATGCCTTTTTCTCTTAAGAGCATAAATCGTATTCATGCATAGATTTTCGGTTTATTTCATTTGCTTTAAGTACACAGAGAGAACATGATATTGGGTTTGTCTTGCTGTCTGATCATGCACAGTTTTGTCTACTTCTTGATAACATAATTAAGAATAATCCTCCTAAAAATTGTTCTATGAATAGGCATCTATTAACTGATCAGGACTGTATGTCAAACTGATATTTGGATAGAATATATTCAGTTTAACTATGAGAAGGAGGTTAATCTGTTTACTTTATGGGATTCTGTTAAAGCAGTTTCAGGACAGACCACATCCTTATGCTCAGCATTCAAAAAAACAAAAAGGCAAGAGAAAATTGCTTCTCTAAAAGCTCAATTAGCTCAGCTAGGAACACTGCACAAACAATACAAAAGAAATGAGGTACTATGAAATTTAAGATAAATGGAGAGATCAATGAACTTGAGTGCTCCCAAATGACTATTTAAAATTGGCAAAAAGGAACTTTTATGAACATGCAACTAAGCTAACTAAATGGCCATTATGGCAGCTGAAACTAATTAGAATTAAAAGGAGAATTAGTTAAATTAAATCTTGAAGGGGGAACTGAAACAGACATATCTGAGTAAATGGCAGACTTATTCCTCTCTGTTCACAGAAGATCAAGGCTATATAATCAGTGGTTAGAGAATTTAACTTTACCAGGTTACATAAGGTCTTACCATTGTCTATTGATAGACCCTTTTCTTTATTAGAAGTTGTAAAAGCAAAAAATCAGGCTGAACCAGATTTTCTTCCCACAGAATTATAGAAGACAATGATAGACTGTTTTGCTACCATTTCAGTACACATTTTTTAATGAGGTTTTATTAAAGGGGCAGTTTACCAAATTTTTTTTTTTTTAAATGAGGACTAATCCCAGCCAATCAGGTTTTCAGGATTTCTCTTTGTATGCATATTTGCATACAAAGGAGGCAGTACATGCAAATAAGTCTCATGCATATTTATTGGAGATATCCTAAAAACATGATTGGCTGGGAGGGGAGCCCGAGGATCGGTTTGATAACCCCTGCTCAAGAACATGGGGAAGGTTTTTTGGTATTTCTTAGGAACGTTTATGCAATCATTCACTTTCTCAGTTTGTTTGTTTTTTTCAAATAAAATGTGTATGGCTACTTTGAAGACAGTTAATTTCAATTCTTTCAGGTCAGACATTTGCCAGCATACTGGAAAGAAGATCATGTCACTCAATCACAGCTATATTATTTGGGGAAAGGGGGAAGACTCACCGGTTTCATATTATTGGTCCCCATATATAATTATATTGGGGGTTAAAAGGATTTAGAAACTTTTTATCCATCAATATGGCAATATAATTAAGGTACAGAGAAGAATGACCAAAATGATAAAGGGGATGGAATGGCTCTCCTATGAGGAAAGGCTACAGAGGTTAGGAGTGTTCAGCTTGGAGAAGAGTTGGTGAGAGGGGATGCAATAGAGGTCAATACAATCATGAGAGGGCTAGAACAGGTAAATGTGAATCGGTTACTTACTCTTTCAGAGAAAAGAAGGACTAAGGGGCACTCCATGAAGTTATCTAACCCACCCCTAACTAAATCCCCCCCACCACCTTTTTTTCAGGAGTTACGCCTGCCTGAGACAGGCAGGCGTAACTTGCGCACACCGGCCGGCTGCTGGCGCATCATGCCTCGGCACAGGCCACTGTGCCGGAGCACACGGGACTGCCCTCGGACTGCCGCCACGCCCCCGGACCACCCATTTTGTAAAGCCCCAGGGCATAGGCTTGGCGCACACAGGGGTAGGTGTTCAGGGGTTACACGTGTAACCCTTTGAAAATCTACCCCTTAGGGCATAGCCACTGCTATTACTGGCATTAATAGCATGGATTCTACTTAGTGTTTGGGTACTTGCCAGGTACTTGTAGCCTGGATTGGAAACAGGATGCTGGGCTTGATGGACTCTTGGTCTGACCCAGTATGACAACTTATATTCTTATGTTCTCTATTTTGTTAACTGTGGTAAATAACAGTAAGAGATTGTGTCAATGTCTGTGAGAGCGAGATGTTATGGTGGGTATAAGAGCATGAAAGTGTATGTATGTGACAGTGTATATGTGAGAGAGAATGGACATATGAGTATGTGTGAAAGAGAGAGGATAACCTCCTAAACCTTGACAACATCAGGGTGACTGGAAATCAAGAGCTCCCATGTATGGACAGCAGGGGCTTTTTAAAATCCTTATTAGTTTTAATTTGATATATGTGCTGTTTTGAAATATTTTATTGATGTTTGGGAAATTGTAAAAAATGTATATGATTTTCATTAATAGAAATTCTGTTTTTCAGTAGTTTTAAAATATTCTTTTATTAGTATGGTTTTACTATTATAACTGATGCTTTATGTTTCTTGATTTTATTGTTTGATGAGGAATGGTGGTTCTGTTTTTCCATTATTAATACACAGTCTGGCTTCTTGAGGTTTCCATTTCAGTTTTTTCTAATTTGTGCTCCTTTATTTTGTATTCTGTATTTGGTGAGGGTCTGTCTCTGCTCTTTGTGTGTGACCATGATGAGAGATTCTGCTAGCATGTAGTGACTGTATAGAGATCTATAGCAATCGGGTTTGTTTTGTTTCCTCAGTAGATGGTGTATTGGTATTCTAGGACCCAGTGTAATATTTACCCTTGCTTATTCACAGGTAGGGTTATTGTTGTTTGAGTCCTTGGTGTTATTACTGTTATGGTACGATGGGATTGCAGTATAGATTTTATAGTCTTTTTTGCGGGGTTCTGTGTTAGTTCACAATGTGTCTGGCAGTGGAAGGTGTTTGTGCTGCTGTTACTGTGAGGTGACACCAGAATTTGAAAATATCTTTTAGTATGATGAGTTGGAAGGGAAACATCCAAGCTCCATTGTTTGGGGGAATTTCAGTGGATGCACAGAGTTACAGAACTGGAGGTACAGGATTTGTATTGACATTCTGTCCCTTCCTATATATTCCAGACTTCATTTTCATAGCCATATAGAATTAGTTGAATGAGGCTATCAAAATAATTTTATAGTATACTAGAAGTGTGAAACTGGCCAGCTTTTTAAAATTACGCAGAAGACCCTTTGGACTTTTTTTATTAACACTTTTTTTTATAACCAGTTTTAAAACAGGATCCATGCTATAGAGGTGGGTGTGATGAAGAAATGTCATTTTGGTTCCCCCCCCCCAAAAAAAAAATTCTTCTGTCTAGAGACATCACAGATTTTCTGTGACCTTAAGCATTAGTACAAGAAGGATTACGAGGGGATGCTGGATAAGCACACAAATGCATTGGCCCCCGGGCGCCGGAGACCCTTGGTGCACCACTGGGTGCGAGCCATATGGGGCCACAAGCGAGGGCAAAGAGGAGTGGAGATTTGGCGGGCCGCAATCAGTGCCCAACCTGCTCGTGACCCAGAAAACCACACAGTCAGCGGGTGTGATCGAGAATGAGTAGGAATCGGGGCCGAGACCGAGGGGTGGCAGGGCAGGGGGGCACAAGTGAGAAGGCTCGCCTAGGGCGCCTAATCCCCTTGCACCGGCCCTGTCGATAAACATAGCCCCGAAGCGAAAAGGGAGGATAAGGGTGTACCCAGCAGCCCCTTCTCTCCCTCCAGGACAGTGGACCATTACTGAGCTGGCTTCAGGCTATTCAAGGCAGGGGGAGCAATGCTCCGCTGAGGTGATCGCAGGAGGAGCCACGGTCGACCCTTGAGAGACCAGCCTAAGCCCCCTAGAATCTCTGATGCTTCCAGTGCAGATTCCCCAGGACTTCTCAAGCCTCGTGAGTGCAGAAACAATCCCGACAGGACAAGTCTATGCAACTGTGGGAGCCACTGTGGAAAGTGGGAGAAGTGAACAAGACCTGGAAGGGGAAACATTGGCAGAATTGCAAGCAACAAGTTCTATTCCTGAGACTGTGTTTTCTTTGAACGCCTAACTGGTAAAGTCGAAGTCTGAAGCTGCAAATGCCATGTTTCCTAAACCTCCTGTAGTAACCATGGACTCCCTATGGGGGCTGATGGCACAAATGGAGTTTGCACTACAAAAATTCTCCCAGCCGAAAAAAAAGTGTTTCTTTACAATTGGAAACCGTTACCCAGGACTTTAACTCAAGATATGTGAATTAATTACAGAGGATCCAGCAGTTGGAGGATCAAACTAAGAAGTTTCAAGATACTCAGGTGGCACTGGTGCAAAATAGAGTTATCCTGAATAGGAAAATGGAAAATAAGATCAGACACCTGAACCTTAGGTTTATTAATTTCCCTAAGGTTCTGGGAAAACAACCAAGGATAACATTAAAGAAGTACATCACTGAGGTATTAAAAATTGCACCTGAAAATATACCAGCTTTAAACAAAGTATATTTTCTATCACATATAACATCAAGAGAAGAAGATGTGGCACCTAGGACTGATATGGCAAATTTGACTGCTTCCTTAGAGACTTCTACTTCTGAGATGATAGAGCGGGCAACCCTCTTAGTGTCTTTCATATATTCACAGGACCTCAGTTTAGTTATGAGAAATAATTTTATAAATATGAGAGTAGAGTTCATGGGTAAGGTTGTATAAGTGTTCCCCGACCTAGCCAAAGCCACCCAAGATAGGAGAGGGTTTCTTGCTATGTGGCAAGAAGCCCACACATGGGAGCTGTATTTATGCTTAGATATCAGTGTCGTTGCATATTAAAAATGGATAATGTTACCTATGTATTTTTTGTTCCTGAGCAATTGAAGGCACTGTTGGATAATAAGAAAACAGTTTTGCCTAATCCCATAGTTCAGGATAATACTACAAGTGAGTCATAAGGAAAGGAACAGCCACAAGCGTTAAGCTTATTCTTTAAAGAAATGGTTTGTGTGTTTAATCTCATATTTCAGGCATAAGCCCCCTTATATTATATTAGAGGTCATGTTTAGAAATAAAGGAAAACAATATTTTAAGCAGTCTGAACTGTGGAATTTTGAAGTGATTGTTTCTGTGCATAGAGTATATTCTTTGTAAAATTTGAATTAATAAACAGAAAAAAAAAAAAAGGGCTATCTAACCCAAAGGCTTAACATATCATTCTTACCACAATCTCTCTTCAAGTGTGAGAGGTAGCGTAACCCGGGGGGGGGAAAGAGAGCCTTCCCCAGGAACAAAGATCTACAGTTATCTCGTATAGATAGAGTCGAATCTCAGAGTCATGAGTAAAATAATCTCATGGAATGTGAATGGCTTAGGATCACCCATTAAGAGGAAAAAAGTCCTAGTGTATTTAAAGCATGCGCAAGCAGAAATTGCCTGCTTACAGAGACACATCTTTCTTCCGGGGAAAGTACAAAACTAAAAAAAGAGAATGGGTGGGCTTCTGTGCTTATTCAGCAGCCCAAGGAAAAAAAAGCAAGAGTTGCTATATTGATAAAACAAGTCAGCCAATTTTAAGACCATCAAATGCATACAAGACCCAGAGGGTAGATCTGTAATCCTTATTGGAGAATGGAATGGATTATTAGTTAACATATGTAACATCTAATGAATACTCAGTTTTGGGGTTTTTTTTTTACCAAGTTAGTAAATACTATACACAATCACACACAAGGTGCATTATTTCTGTTGGGAGACTAATTACTCTCATGACCCCACCGCTATTAAGACACAGAGGTGGAAAGAAGAAAGGAATAGCGCTCCCCTGCCATCACTTGGGGCTCAGACATCTGGAGATCCCTTCTCCCGACAGAGAGGGATTATACACATATCTCTAGGTCCCACTCGTCTCTCTCCCGAATTGACTACATTCTAGTATCTCAATCTCAATTCCATGCTGTACTAAAAGCAGACAAACACTGAAGCGCAGACTATTTCTGAACACTCTCCATTCTCTGCTACTCTGAACTTGGAGGACAGAGGCTGGGGAAGGACTTGGCAGTTTCCCGGGTACCTTATGGATGACATCAGGTTTCAGACATTTTTACAAGATAAATGGAAAGACTTTGCCCTACACAACCAACCACATGTCAACCCCCCCCCCCCCAATTATTCTGGGAAACAGGCAAAGCAGTACTACGTGGAGAGATATTATGTTAAATCATGTAATAAACACCTCCAAAATAACATCCTGCAACTAGAAACACAATTAGTAAACGCCAAAGATACACTCATACAAGATCCCTCTGAGGATCAGAAATGTAACTATTACAGCATTCTAGGGCGCTTGAACACCTTTCTTCATTTGCTAGCCCAGTATGCCCTACAAAGAGAAGGCCAACAACTGTTCCGTTTCAGAAACAAAGCTGGGAAATTTCTGGCAAACTTAGTATACACCGCCAAACAAAATAAATTTGTGACTCGTATGAGAAAATGCCAGAAAGACCTGGTTACGAGAAAAAAAAAAAAAAAAAAAATGGATATCTGTGATGTCTTCCACATCTTTTATGAGACTTTATACACTGCAGACTCCGATGAAGGGAAAGGAGGTAGAAGACCTCTTCTTCCAAAACTTGTCACTCCCAAAACTTACGGAAAATCAATTGGCGTTTCTGAATAGACCAATTCAAACTTGAACATAAGAACATAACATGCCATACTGGGTCAGACAAAGGGTCCATCAAGCCCAGCATCCTGTCTCCAACAGTGGCCAATCCAGGCCATAAGAATCTGGCAAGTACCCAAAAACTAAGTCTATTCCATGTTACTGTTGCTAATGGCAGTGGCTATTCTCTAAGTGAACTTAATAGCAGGTAATGGACTTCTCCTCCAAGAACTTATCCAATCCTTTTTTAAACACCGCTATACTAACTGCACTAACCACATCCTCTGGCAACAAATTCCAGAGTTTAATTGTGCACTGAGTAAAAAAGAACTTACTCCAATTAGTTTTAAATGTGCCCCATGCTAACTTCATGGAGTGCCCCCTAGTCTATTATCCGAAAGAGTAAATAGCCGATTCACATCTACCCGTTCTAGACCTCTCATGATTTTAAACACCTCTATCATATCCCCCCTCAGCCATCTCTTCTCCAAGCTGAAAAGTCCTAACCTCTTTAGTCTTTCCTCAGAGGAGCTGTTCCATTCCTCTTATTTTGGTAGCCCTTCTCTGTACCTTCTCCATCGCAATTATATCTTTTTTGAGATGCGGCGACCAGAATTGTACACAGTATTCAAGGTGCGGTCTCACCATGGAGCGATACAGAGGCATTATGATATTTTCCATTTTATTCACCATTCCCTTTCTAATAATTCCCAACATTCTGTTTGCTTTTTTGATGTATTGCAAGCTATTGCCTCTATCAAATCTGGAAAATCCCCAGGTCCAGACGGAGTCTCATAAGACTTCTACAAAATACTGCAGGAAAATCTGGTCACCCCCTTGACAAACTTATCTAGATGGCCTCACTAAACAGATCTTCCCAACCACTTTCAACCTAGCCCACATCACAGTACTTCCTAAACCTGGTAAAGATCCCTTACTACCCTCCCTCCTACAGACCAATATCCCTTCTAAACTGCAACCTAAAACTCTTAGCAAAAAAGTCTTAGCGGAGAGACCAAAAATACTATTGCCCACTAATTTTTTCACACATCAAGTAGGATTTGTCAAGGGGAGAAAGGTGAACTTTATTATTAGCTTATTGACAGCCATCAGATTTAATTCATAGAAAGCTTTTGACAGAGTCTCGTGACCATATTTTTTTTGATATTGCGAAGATTTGGCTTTCAAGGAGATTTTTTGAAATACATACTACTGCTTTACAAGCAACCAGTATCACACATCATAGTCAACCGATGTTTATCAGGGAATGTTAGCATCCAAAGAGGTGTACGAAAGTGATGTCCCTTATCACCACTGCTCTACATCTTGTCCATAGATCCCCTACTGAGAAATATAGAGATGGATCCCCTTATTAAAGGTTTCGGAAACCCCGCACATTACTTCACAGTAGCAGCGTTTGTGGAAGACATCTTAGTCTCCCTCACAAACCCACAACAGTCCCTTCCTGCAGTTTTACAAACTACAGCACGAATTTGGACAGTTCTCAGGCTTGAAAATTAACCAGAACAAGTCTGAGGCTATTGATGTTACAGGCACGCTTAAACTTGACTGGCCTGGAGCCTTTCCTCTGAGATGGGTAATGGGAGAAATGAAATGTCTAGGCATCAAAATCCCGACTGACATAGATAACGCCTATAAAGCAAATATTCAACCCTTATTACACCACACACAAGAGACACTAGAAAGATGGCAGTCACTACCCCTATCCTTAATAGGAAGAATTAATCTTTTTAAAATGGAGATACATCTTACAAATGGCATCTCTTTAGATTACCAAACAAGATAATAAACACCTGCTCAGAGCTCTTCGTCTTTCTTTGGTGGGGGAATGAGCTAGAATACCAATGGGAACTCATGAGACCTACTGAGGAAGGTGGATTGGGATGCCCAAACTTACAATATTATAACTTAGCTTGTAGTATGAGATATATAGGAGACTGGCTCTTTACCACTTCACCCCATGTCAGAATCTTTTAAATTGGTATGGGGTTCCATCATTAAGTCCTCTACTTCAGATAGACTCCCATTTAATCCCCCCACATCTTAAAACAGCACATACTGATCCATACATGCAGGAATGGGTGGGTGCAACTCTGCAAACTCCACCATCACTCCTAATAATAGTTAACCATGCACTCTTCCCTCCTGGCTTAAATGCAAAGTCATTTGACAGATGGCACAAAGAAAATCTCACTTATATTTATCAAATGTTCGATCCCTTATCTGAACAATCACTTGCATTTACAGACCTCTGCCAAAGTTTCGCAATCCCACACACTGACTTCTATGCCTTCTTGCAAGTGCGACACTTCATTAATAGCATATTACTAGGAGACTCTTGGAAGTAAAGTAATAAAAAAAATTATGGGATACCATATACTTGGGGAAAGGGCAGCGTCCCACTGTTTCTACATATTATAAAAAAACTTGGTCATTAGCAAACAAGCTTTAGAAAATGTACACACAAAATGGACGGATTGGCCCCTGTTTCGTTAACCTTAGAATTTTGAAACATATTTGCTACCTTAAATGATAACTCTGACAATGTATTATTAAGAGAATCTTACTATAAATTTCTTTGGCGAACTTATATCACCCCATCACGAGCCTTCCACTTTAAGATAAGCACATCAAAGCTGTGCCAAAAATGCCTTTTATCATTGTTTCTGGGAATGCCCCAAAGTCCTGGAGTTCTGGGCAGAAGAACAGACCACATGTGCAACTTCCACTAGACCCTAATTTGAGGTTATTTGGATCAGAAACAGCTCACCTAAATCTAAACTCGGACCTCCTTTCATTTATTAAGAGGGCCGGGCTTATGGGCAGGAAAGTTATTTTATCATGCTGGGTTGATAATCAGGGGCCCACCCATGAGCATTGGTTTCAGAGTATGCTATTGCTAAGAATACTTCGCCAAAGAAATTTCAGAGTGTCTCACAAATGTGGTATGTCCTACTGTCCTATCACTCACCCATAGAGAAGCAAGACCAAGAGATGCAAGAAATATGATTAACTGTAATGTACATCTCTGAATCTGCTAAAACGAACACCTGTGTAATTGTGTGACATTGCTAATGCCGGAGTAGAGGGGCGGGTGGGAAGATGTTTGGTCTGTTAAAACATGTGGTTTATTTGTATTACAAAAATTCAATAAAGACCGTTTAAAAAAAAAAAAAAAAAAAAAAAGAAGGTTCTCTAAAAGAAAGTGCCTGTCGCTCTGAAATTTGCAAGCTGAACAAATATCCACCAGCAAAACCAAATTTTAAAGTAAGCAGCTTCAGGGAAATGGTCATTAATAGGCTCAAATTGTAAGCCCGACAGAAAAGTTAATACCAAATTTAGATCCTAAGTTAGAATGTGAATTCTTAGCCGAAGACAAATGTATTTAACATTTCTTTAAAAAAAAAAAAAAAAAACACAAGACATCTGGATGCCAAGACAATGACCTATCCAAAATACATCCTCTGAAGGATACAAGAGCAGGTACTTACACTTTCAAAGAATTAAGAGCCAAATCTTTTGAAAGACCTTCCTGTAAAAATAAATAAATAAATATCCAGAATTACTGCACAAAAGCCTTACCAGGAGCAAAGTGCCTAAGCATCAGTGCTCAGAAAGTCCAAATATGGACATAAACTAAAGAAGTGAAAGATTTCCTAGTACTTAAGGGTATTCACTACACTTTAGGAATAATCTCTCAATTAAATCATGGGCCAGGCCATAAGGCAATAATCAATCCAGACCCTCAGCCAGAAGCAGACACTGGGAGAGTAGTTGCTTATGAGAAGGAAGTTGCACCAGATTTCTGTGCAACCGCCAAGTGAAATCCACATACCACGGACACTGCGACCAACCTAAAGCCACTAGCATCAATAGACCTGGATCCTCTGAAGCACTTTTCCTATCAGCCATGAAGGGAAAAAAAATACATAAAAACTCAGTAATACAGATATAGACTGACAACGACAAATCGCTGCCAAGTGGTATGGCTGCAAAAATATGAGGACGATCATGGTGATGATATAGGAGCTACTGGTAGAATACAAGTGAGAAGGCTGCAATAAATAGGAACGTTTTCAGTGTTTGCCATGAGACCCATCTGAGGAACTCTCCATCTGGCAACAATCTGATCAAAAGCTTGGAGAAAGAAACCATTCCTCAGAATTAACATTGCGGCATAGAAAGTCTACTTTTACATTTTCCACACCTGCTATGTGCGAGAAAGCTACTCCCAAGAATATCTGAACTTTTGGTACCTCCTTCATGATTTACATACTGACAGAATCTTGATGTTGTCACCAAAGGCACATAGAAATAAAATAGCCCGACTTCCGGTGATGACGTCACTCGGAGTGGAGGAGAAAAATTTGAGCTCCGTGGTCCCCCGCGGGTCTTTCCCCCCTCAATTGCGCTAAATCGCTAAAATATAGTGTACCTTCTGCTTCGGGGGTTCTTTGCCGGTCGATGGACCCCCGAAGTGATTGATAATAGCTCCCGGGGGGGGCGGATGCTGGCTGATCGGAGTCGGGCTTAGAGCAGCAGCGACGCGGCCAAGATGGCAGCTGCCACGTGGTGCGGCCCACGCGTACAAGCTTGATAACGGAGCGGCCCAGCGGCGTTTCGTGGGGCAAAGCATGGGGGCTACCCTCCAGAAGGTTGGAAGACTCGATACTGCGATTGATGGGGCAGTGATTCAACGTGACCCGCAGGAACAGCTGCCAGCCGGGAGGGCCACATTCGACGGGTGCACAGTGAGTGACCGTGCTGGGAAGAGGGGGCTGAAGCCTTGAGAGTGTCTTTCGTCCTTAATACTCTGGATTTTACTCTAATCTGGGCTCATCCTCACTTTTCTGATGTGGGGCATAGCAGGACGGCGTGGGTTACCATGGAAGCCTGAAGTCTGGCCTTGACAGGCCTTTGCACCAAGGGTGATGCCTATCTGCAAGTTCAGGCTGTGCTGTTGTATCAGACTGTCCTCTTCAGTTTCACTGTAATGTTTTACTGACAACTTGGACAGCCTCTTCTCAGATATTTCACATTGCATTCTCAGACCTTGCCATGGCATTTGGTTGACTATTTGGAGTTCCCCAAGATGTCTCATATTATATTCACTGGTTGTGCTGTTACACCCTGAGAATTATTTGGAACGCTGCTTCACAGATATCACTTATTGCAATCTCTAGCTTGCTGTATTCTCTGGTTGCGCTGTTACACCCTAATAATTATTTGGAACTTTGCTTCTCAGATATTACATCCTGCAATATCAGGTTTTGCTGTTGCAATCCACTGAATATATGGACTTGTCTTTCTCAGATATCTCATACTGTGTTCCCTGACTGCGCTGTTACACCCTGATGACTATTTGGAGCATTACTTCTCAGATATCATATATTGCAATCTCAAGCTTTGTTGTTGCAATTGCTGAATATATGGACTTTAGTTTCTCCGATGCCTTATGCTGTACTCGCTGGTTGCGCTGTTACATTCTGCTGAGTAACTGGAACACTCCTGCCTATATATCTCCTCTTGCATTATCAAGCTTCGCTGCTGCATGGTTGCCCAAGGGGTTCACCCTTACCGTTTGGAGGAAGGGGCGATGCGCCAGAGGAGCTTGCGGAAGAGTATAGTCTGTCGGTCACGCATCCCTGCTGCCATGATGGCAGAGGCCCCTGCAGGTGCAAAGGTTCTTGATTCGCTGTCTGCGGATGCACTGCTCCAAATCTCTCAAAGTGTCACCACAGCCTTAGACCTTCGTCTCACCAAAATACAGGCATCTATGGACGACATCAAATAGACGCTGGAAGGTCAAACGAAACGGTTGGATGAGGCGGAACATGTTCTGTCGGATCATGGCAACCAGCTGGGTGAGTCAGAGCGCAGTGTGGCATCACTACAAGCTACCCAACGAGACTTGCTGGCCAAAATTGAAGATTTAGAAGACAGAAGTCGGAGGAACAACATTCGCATTATCGGGGTGCAGAGACAGTCAAAGAAAGTGAGTTGTCCGAATTTGTGGAATCTTGGTTGCAGAGACAACTGGGTCTGGAGTTTTCTGTGACACCAATGATCTGCGAGCGAGTTCACAGAGTTGGAATCTTACGGGATGGTGCGAAGAGACCCAGACCGGTGTTAGCGAAAATACTGAACTGGACACATAAAATGCAGATCATGAGAGCGTCTAAGCAGGCGTCTCTGAAATTTCAAAGCCATAAGATACTTCTATTAAATGATTTTTCAGTGGAAACGACAGCACAACAAAAGACCATGTCCCCGGCGTGCACAGAGCTGCATAAGAGAGGCATCAAATTTGGGTTGCTTTATCCAGCTAAGCTGCGAGTTTCCCATGAGAACAAGGTTCTTATCTTCATGTCCAGAGATGCTGCGGACAGATTTATAGCTACCTTGCCAGCCGCAGGGGGAAGAATAACTGCTGATTGTCGTAGGAAATTTTCCTGGTTGCGGCGCAAGGGGAGGAGGTCTGAGGATCCTGGTTCTTGTTAAGTTGCTCTTTTCTAGCCTTGGGGATCGACGAGGTTGTCATCAGTTTTTGTAGCTGTGACACGATCTAATCTGACTTCCATATATTGCCCGTGCCCTTTGAGTACAACTGGCATACCAGGGTCCCCTTGAATGGGGCCTTGTGGATCCATCATGACTCTAAAATGCTGTTAATGTTGCTTGATTTCCTGTACAAGTTACGTTGTTGGCTCGGGGGGGGGGGGGGGGGGGGGCCCTTTTCCCTACTGTTTCCAGGAGTGGGGGTGGGGGAAGTGGCTTTGAGCCTCTTGGGGCAGGTGTTTGTGTTATGGGTTATGTGCGTGAGTTGGTATGGCTGTGGTATGATTGGTGTAAATGGTGTGCCTGGGTTGTGAAGTTTGGTCTGCTGGGAATGGGATTGGGGGGGGGGGGGGGGGGGGGAGGCATCCCTTTCATTTGGATGTTAAGGCAGTTTTCTATGACTATTGGCTCAGGTCCTTATGATCGTGGGGGTTTAGACTGGGGAGCCCTGGGCTTTCTTTTTGTTGCCATGGCAGTTATGTCGTATTCTATTGGTAATATTTTTTAAGTACATCAAGCTATGGCTACAGTAAAATGCACATCTCTTAATGTAGATGGTATACACTCCCCTATGAAGCGAAAGAAACTCCTTAAGGCTTTTAAACGTATGGGGTCGCAGGGTGTGTTTCTTCAAGAGACACATTTGTCAGCGAGTGAACATATCAAATTACAAAGAAAATGGGTGGGGCAATACTTTTTCTCCTCATATTCGTCCAGAAAACGAGGGGTGGCTATACTTATTCATAAACAACTGCCTTTTACATCTGAGCGGGTATGGCATGACCCTGAGGGTCGATATGTCATAGTTCAGGGCTTATGTAATCAGCAAAGAGTGGCTCTGTGTAACGTATATGCACCTAGTCTATCAGCATGTGTTTTTTTCTCGGCTAGTGGGGATCCTTGGTGAACTTTCTGATTGTGCACTTTTGATGGGAGGGGATTTTAATATGGTAGCCAACAAGTTGGAAGACTGCAAACCTCCTAAATCTGTCGAACCCTAATGATGGTCCTAGGGGCCCTAAATTTCTGTGCCATGAATTGCGCTTGCTGGACATTTGGAGGGCATTGCATCCAGGGGAGCACGATTATACTTTTTTTTCTCATCCTCATGGGTCTTATTCCAGTTTGGATTACTTTTTGATCTCGGAATTCCTGTTCCCCAGGGTGATGGCCGCTCCCATAGGCACCTTTGCCTTATCGGATCACGCGCCAGTCTCTGTTACAGTAACATTTGGATGTAATCCTAAGCCCCCCTTTTCTTGGCGCATGTCTCCGGGGTTGTTCTTGGATAAAGAGTTTTCTTGCTACCTTGTAACCCGTTGGGAAGAATATATGCTCCTAAATAATACTCCAGATATTACACCCCGGGTTCTATGGGAGGCAGGAAAGGCAGTAATGCAGGGACATATTATTGCCTATGTTGCTACCCAGAACAGGAAGCGCAATGCTGCGATTCTTAAACTAACCGACGAATTGAAACAGGCACAGCTCAGGCATATTAGTGCCATGTCAGAATCGACCAAACGTGCAGTAGACGAGTTGAGGGAAAATCTGCACATGCTCGTTTCAGCGAGCGTCCAAGTCTATGCGATATTATAAATATCAATTGTATCGATATGGTAATCGGCCCAGTAAGTTGTTGGCTAGCTTGGTTAGGGCGCGGGGCCCTAAATCTTTTATAACTAGTATTAAAGATAGCTCGGGGTTCAGTCAAACTGCCTCGGCAGCAATCATGGAGCATTTTCTGGAATATTATAGTGGACTCTATGGGGAAAAAGGATAGCCATATCCCAGCAAGAGAGTCTTTTCTGGGCTCCCTTGGCCGCACCTTACTGAAGCGCAGATTCTCTCGTTAAATATGCCTATAACTGATTCCGAGATTTATGCCATCATACACGGCCTTAAGTTGGGAAAGGCGGCTGGTCCAGATGGTCTTGGGCCGGACTTTAATAAGATTTTGAAATTCCCTGTTTTACCTGCGCTGCGACCCTATTATAACAGCTTAGTCCAGGAGAATCCAGTGACACCCATGGAAAATCAATCCACTACAGTGTTGCTCCCCAAACCTGGGAAGGACTTACAGGAAGTGGGCTCATACAGGCCCATTTCTCTTATAAATGGGGATTTAAAAATATTGGCAGCAGTGCTGGCAGCCAGATTGAGTCTCCTGTTGCCCTCCTTGATACACGGTGACCAAACCGGCTTTATTAAGGGAGCCAAGACGATAAAAATGTGAGACGCCTGATTGGCTTATTAAATTTTCACTCTAAAACGGAAGCCCTGGTGTGGAGTTTGGATGCTGAAAAAGCTTTTGATTCCCTTTCGTGGGATTATTTGTTTTGGGCTTTGCAAGCATATGGCATATCGGGCTTCTTTTTATCTTGGCTGCGAGCACTGTATGCTAATCCCAGTGCCAGGTTACTTATCAATGGTACTTTGTCAGAAGCTTTTCCTATTCTATGTGGGGTGCGCCAGGGATGCCCTTTGTCTCCTCTTTATTTGTGTTAGCCCTGGGGCCTCTGGCTATTAAGTTACGCTTGGAGGATAGGTTTCAAGGCCTCCGTATAGGTCGCCATCAGATGACGTTAGCACTGTTCGCTGATATCTTGTTGTTTGTGGGACCACCTCGGGTGAGCATTCCTGGAATTATACAATGTTTTACTGTTTTTCACTATTTCGGGCCTGACCATTAATTTTTCTAAATCAGAAGCGCTTGCTCTAGACCCTGGTGTGCAAAAACAATGGCTGGGGGGGGGGGGGGGGGGTCCGTTCGCATGGGCTCAGAACAAACTGAAATATTTGGGGGTTTGGATCTCTATGCTCTGAATATTAAAAGCGTGCTGGTGGACTTGGATGCTCAACTGAAGGCTTGGCGCTCTTTGCCCCTCTCCCTTTTTGGTAGAAGTGCTCTTATTAAGATGGTTCTTATGCCCAAACTCCTTTGTAAACTGCATATGTTGCCCTGCTGGCTTACTAGCAAAGATTTAAAGTGGTTGCAGTCTTCCTTTCAAAAATTTCTTTGGGCGGGGAAAAGAGCGAGGATACGCTATCAGGTGTTGATGTCACCGAGAGGGGAGGGTGGACTTGGCCTGGTTGTACAATGCGGCCTGCCAACTTAGATTTGTGGGGGAATGGATCCTCGATGAATATGCATATTGTGAAGATGGGTTGGTTATAAGTATGGTTGCACCTTGGTCCCCTTTGTACCTGATCCAGGCTAGTCCTGGGGCTTATCGGACCTTAAATATCCCTCGTAGTTTGGTGCAGCCATGTCGACGGGCCTGGCGATGGATACTGTCTAGAGGAGGACTGGAGGGTCTTTCCTCTCTTTTATGCCCTTAATGGGCAACTTGGACTTTCTTCCAGGCCGAGACAATTATTTCCTGTTTGATACATGGCTACAAAAAGGTTTGGCGTGTACTTTTTGCTTCTATGTTACTGATTCGCCAATAGTGCATGACTTTGCGTTTTTGGCCTGAGAATATGATTTACCAGCTAAACATTTCTATGCATATTTACAGACCCGTCACTATCTCCAATCCTTTTACTGGACTGAGGAGTCCTTTCGTCAGGAGTCAGCTTTTACGCAGCGTTTTTTTGATGGGGCTTTCAAGTGTAACTCCATTAAAGGATGGTGTGAGTTTGGTAGAAAAAAAAAAAATTCGCACTGTGCCGCATGTGGCTTCTTTAGCACGATACTGGACTGAGGCGTGGACCATGGATATCCCTATTTCTCACTTGCTTTCGTGTTTTAAGCTTATGCCCAAAAGTCTACCAGATCTCTCTCTTCAGGAGCTACAATTTAAGATTTTGCACCACATTTTTTGCGACGATGTCGGATGGGACGGTTACCCTCCCCAAAATATATTAAATGTCATCAAGCGACAGGTACTTTGGCACATAGATTGTTTCTTTGTCCAGTTTTGCGAACCTTCTGGACAAAGGTGCTTGCAGTGGTAGCTCAATGTACTGGCTCCTCTATTGGCTGGACGGGCAAATTACTTCTTTCTGGTCTAAGAGGCGCTCTTCCTTGTTACAAATTATCTTTGGATAAATTTGGACATACTGAAAATATTGTTGGCATGTCGCACAATCTTAGCTGACTGGATAACGCCAGATACGCCGCCCAACTTGCGGGCTTGGTTTGGACAGCTGGCCTTCTCAATGCAAATGGAATGAATGGCTGCCATGGATAGTGAGAGAGAAAGGGATATGCTATACCAGTCGTGCTGGTCTGTTATGACCTACTGCCATTGGACCTTCAATCTACTTTAACTGCTGCCGGTTATCACCCCTCTATGAAGTGATTTGCTCTGCATTTATGTGCATTACAATAATGACTGAATTTTGCAAAGGCCTGTGATGTTGTTATGTTACCACTGTTGGATAGTGCTAGCTATGGAGAGGGTGTCGGAAGTGTGTGTGGAATGTTAGCAGCGGTCTGTGGTGTGATTGGGTGGTGGGATATGTCTGGAGTTTAATCTGTTTTGCTGGGTCGGGAGGACCACAAAAGGGAGAGTACACGGGGTGTTACAACTGATATCGCTATATTGGGGATTGTTCTTGCACTGTTTCATATTGATAATATCTGATTCCAATTGTATTCTCTTCACCTAAGATTGGGTTATTGATTGTACCCATGTTGCTCTCTAATAAAAAAAGGATTTTGAAAAAAAAAAAAAAAAAGAAATAAAGTAGCCCCTATCTGCAGCCAGTACTTCAGGGCTCCCTGTGGGGGGGAAGCATAGCTTCAAGGACCTTTTGCATTAACTAATATACACAGCCTTTTTCCAGTCCCTGTAATCGGCACTTAATCTCCACATTCTATATAGCAGTAATAATTACACTGAGAAGCAATGTGGTTTCCAACTCCTTTACTGATAGTTAATTACATTGACGGAAGATTCTTTACAGCACTTAGATGTAAAAGTAATGAATAAAGAATAAATTTTACTAGAAGAGTGAGGTCACAAAAGTCTTAATTTATGGAAGCCGATTCCTTAACAAATTGATCTCCTTCTCAATTACTCAGATTGAAGAATGTGTAATCCTCCTTCCAACTTCCAATTTATCTGAAGTATCTCTTCATTGCAGAATAGTTAGACTTCAGTCCCAATTTCTTATAAGAACACAAGTCCCCAATTCTCATCTCTCTCTTATAGTCTTCTTAAATATATCTTACACCCCTCTCTGAAAGCACTGGTGGGCACTCTCCTTAAGTGCAGCACACTGGAGTCGGTAGAAAGAAAACAAAACAACTCTTGCACAATATCTTCAACTCCTTCCCTCTGGCAATTGACAGGAATGAATTCCTCTGATGAAAACCTCCATACCTTAGGCTCTTCCTATGTGAAAGACACCTCTTCCTCACAAATGATTTGGAAACAGATTCCCAGGTACCAAGGGCACTCAATCCCAAAGGAATAAAAATAGACTTTTTACTCATAAAGAGGACACAAAATAAGAGACAAAATGGGTGGGAAAACTTCCTCATCTCCAAAATGAGAAGACAGACTAAACAACTCAAAGCAAAACTTCTCTGTATCCGCTCACCAACCTGTCTATCCACTGGAGATGGAAGAGAGCAGCAGAATTTAATAATTCTCGTTAGTCACACAATCCAGGACTAGGTGATTTACAGATAAAAACATGCATAAAAGTGTATACAGAGCAATAATTAACACTCAAACACTCTAACCACTTCCTTACATAAACTAAAAAGGGTAAAATCTTCCCCCCCCCGATCCAGCCTTACACAGGGACACTCCAAATCCTCTGTGTTGGAGTACCAAGGCTCTCAAAGGTTTTCAATAATGGTTCAAAAAGAGTAAATAAGCCAAAAATAGATCAGACAAGAGAAAGATCCCACAATAGTAACTCAAATCCTCTGAACTAAGTTAGCAAAAAATAAAATTAACAGGAAGCAGGAGCATCCTGCCTGCTGAAAGCTTAACCCAAAAATCTAACAGAGAGACACCATAAAATGGTGGCAGAGGTTTATAAACTGCTAGAGCACACCACCTGCAGCTCCCACTAGGAGTCAAACCAAAATCTCTCTTCACCTCCCCAGCTAAATAGGCCATTCTTTCCGGTAAGGAAACCAGAGGTTCCTTACACATACGTCACTGCCACTGCGTTGTCTAACATACTCTGCTCCTCAGAAGAGGAGTACATTTCTCAAAAACCAACAAATCAGCAGTGATTTTAAGAGTTGGAAAGACAGACAAAAACTAAAAAGATGGTGATAATACTATCACAGAACAAGTATCCTAACAGGTACCTAGGAGAATGTGAGAGCTTTATGTATTGTTTGGCTTTAAATATATGTTTTAATTTTTAGTTTTTATGGTTTTACTGGTAAATGCTTTGTGTTTTTATTTTGACTTAATTTTATTGCGTATGCTTGTATATAATCCACTTATTATGGATTAGGTGATTGATAGGCCATTGCCGGTGACATGTGGTAACATGAACCGGGGTGATGTTTTTAACGTGCCCCGGTATATAAAAAACTCTTAAATAAATAAAATAAATAAATAAATAAATTTATAGTAGGGGATTTAGTCTCTCTCCCTCAGTCCCTTTTCCACTTCCATCTTCTCACTCCCTTGAGTCACCAGTCTCACTCCCTCTGTCCCATCTCCCCTCCCAAGTCTTCAGTCTTGCTCCTTCTGTCCCCTCTTCCCAATTTGGAACCTATATGGAATTAGGCTATTTGTAACATGCATTGGGTTTAGGCTTAACCCTCAGAAAGCTATGAATAAACAATTAAAATAGTAAACCTATACCAAAACACTAATGCCAGTACTCATACAGTAACACCCCTACCTATAAAAAGGCAACACTGCAAATATTATATAAAGCCCTAAAAACACCAATACACCACCAATTAGGTTAAAGGAACAAGCAAGGCTACCTAAATATACCTGCAAAATAATTAAAAAAAAAAAAAAAAAGACACTGTACCTAAAAGAATTGTACAAAAGCATTTAAAACTACATAGGCCTCTTCTTCAGATGTCAGATCAGAGACATTTATATCTAAAGACAAGTCCTATATTGTCTCAATAGCTCACATACAGTATTTTGGGATAATACACAGTCCAATAAAAGCTACCACAGCCTGCCAAGAACACAGTGTTCCCCAAGAGACAAATCTTCCGTATCAAAATGCCCAGGATTCAAACAGCAACCACCCTACCTAGGAAAGGGCAACACTGCAAATATCACAAAAAATATATTTAAAAACAATAGACATTATTTAAAGTTAGCCATAATATAGATTGCTTTCTTGCTGACATTTATTATTCTGCATTTTGGTGTTGCCTGCTTTGAAATCTCTATTTTCCAAACTACTGATATTACTAGTTTGAATTAACACAGCTTCTTAATACAATTTTAAAAGGGCTGGTTATCTGCAAGGTCATAAAAAGGATTCTGCTTCTGCTAGGAGACTCAGAGTTGTTCCGGGTAATAATTTTGATAGGAACACAACAGTTAAAACGCCTTCCAGGATCCTCAGCCAGTAGAAATACCAACCAGATTGTACATGCAATTACAGTAGAAAGTAGAGTCTCCAATATCAATGTTATCATCCATCTGGGGACCAATGTATCCTTGCAGAACAGAAAGATTATCAAAACCTAGGGAAGATTAGACATATGGCAAAGGCCATTGCCTTTTTAGAAGTATTACCTGATCATGGAAAGGGGAAGGAAAGACTTTGCCATATAGATAAGTTCAATGTTTGGCTCAAAACATGGTATAAGAGCAAGTGTTTGTTACATTGGTGACTGGAGCCGTGTATGGAGCAGTAAAAGGTTATACTGCAAGGGCAGCCTATATTTGTCCTTGGCCGGAAAGAGGGTGCTAAGTAAGAAATTCAGAGCATACATTATCAGGCATGTAAACTAAAAGATGGGGGTGGCAGGACATGGCCAATGAAATTGCCATATCACCCCCAAATAATACTGGAATTGGGAGAAGAAAACAATCAATCATTTAGCTCTAAATAGCAGAAAAGATGACTAGGAAGAGCAGGAAACCTAGGGAGAAAAGTTGGAAAGCTATGACCACAAATGCTCATAACCTGAGCAGTAAAATCCCACACCTGCAGGCCTTAATAGTGGATATATCACAAACAGAGCAACACCTCTCAAAATGAAGCACAAATCACAAGAGAGTGAATACAAAATTAAGGAATCTTTCAAAAAATAGAAAATAAAATAAATGAGGGGGAACGGTATCAGAAAAGCCGGTGTTTCAGATGTAATCCACTGTCTCTTGCCCACAATGGGCCACAGGCAGTATCAGTTCAAATCTATAAAATAATGAGTAGAGTAGAATGATGAATAGGCTGTTTACTCTTTCAAAAAGTGCAAAGACTAGTGGTAGGGGTGGCTCAAGACAATCTGCTGCCTGAGGCGAAAGATGAAATGGTGGTCCGTCCCCCCCCCATGGTCCAGTGCAGGTGAAATCACAGAGGGCAAGGGCAAGGGGAAGGCAATAGAGGACGAAGTGACTTGCCCAAGGTCACAGTTTATAGGATTTGAACCCTGGCTTCCCTTGTTTGCAGCCCACTGCTCTAACCACTCAGTTTTTGGGCCTATTTTCTTGTTCTCAGTCTTCAGCGTCCGCACTAGGGGGCACTGGAGAAATGTTTAATGGGGCAGGGCAGTCTTTTGCTGCCCCACCTCCTGGGTCTAGAAATAGAACTCCTCCTCCGTTCCCTATTGCCTGCCTCCCACCCTTCTCCAGGATCTTCCCCCGGGGTGTGAGAGGTTGGTGAATGGTGGGAGTCTGTGTGTCCGACACACTCTCTCTTAGGGCTGATACAAAGGTATTAGATGCCCTAGGCAATCCTTACAGCCTTTCATTTCCCCTTCCCTCCCCACAAATTAAACTTATGCATTTTTTTCCATTTTAAAAATTTAATTAACTTCCCCAACCTAAAAGGCAGACATTCAAAAGTACAATCTTCTGAGTAAAAAGATCACTTATAACATATTATATAGGCATACACTGCAAAAAAAAAAAAAAGCCAAAAACAAAAAAACCCCACTTTCAATAATAGTTTAATAGACTTAATAAAGTACCTTTCTCATAGTAATCAAGGCAGCTTACTGGATCCCATATGGTATTAGGCCTATGGTAAAGTGCATTGGGTGTGGACTTGGCCCACAGAAAGCCAGGAATAAACTGAATTCCAATATAGTAAGCCTTCCATATCATTAACTGCCAGCACTCAACCTATGAAAAAGCCATACTGACTGCAAATATCACATCGGCCCTAAACACCAATACACCTCCTATTAGGAAACAGATTAAATCCAGCTTGTAATTGAAACTACATGTTAACACAATACCTAAAGCCTCAGTCACACAAGCAGAACACAGACAGACTCTCACCAAAAACAGAATAAAGAGATCATAAAATATAAATTGAAACGTGCAGACAAAAATTGAACTGGAAATTACAAGAAGCCAAACTCTGTAAGCAATGTAAACACAATCAAAAGAATACATAAAACGTTAAACATACCAATAAAATAAATGTCAAATCTGCTGATAAACTCAGCCAATTAAAAACACGTATGAAAATGTTTAAAATATTTCCAAATACTAATAAATATTTCAAACACAGCAGATACATCATATCCAACAATTAAAACTGACAAGGACAAAAAAAGAAAAATATCTCCCACTCTCCATACTTGGGAACTTTAGATTTCCAGTCCTGTGAGATTGTTGTAAATTGGAGGAGTGTTGTACAAACTTTAACCTCTCTCACACCCCAATGTGTCCACATGTAAAGCAGAGACTAGAAACTGCTCATTTCCTCTTGATTTAGCACTGTCAAGTCTATTAGCACACTCTAGAAGATAAGACATGAAAATCTAACATTAAACATAGGTAATGATGAACTTTGGGAACTATTAAAAAATGTTGAAATGCATAGCTTTTAATTCAACAATGTGCAGGGTAAGAGCCCTGAAGTCTGGGGCTCTAATCTTCTCCTCTGATCAGGGCCGGAGGAACCACTAGGATAGCTAGGCCTGTGCCTGGGGCGCCGCGGCAGGGTGGCAGAATTTTGAAAGGCAAAAAGTGCCCTTTCAAAATTCTGCCGACACCCCCCCTTGTGGTCCAGCGGAGGGCCCGGGAGCGATCTGCCACTCCCAGGGCCTCAGCTGCCACTAAGCAAAAATGGTGCCGGTGGCCTTTAGCCCCTACCATGTGACGGGCCAACCAATGGCATCGGTAGCACCTGTCACATGGTAGGGGGCTGAAGGCCACTGGCCCCATTTTGGTTAGTGGCAGCCGAAGCCCCGAGAGCAGCAGATCACTCCCGGGCCCCCACCTGGACCACCAGGTATTTTGTAAATTTTCTTTTGGGGTGGGAGGAGTCTGGGCTGCACAAGGCTGAAGGTGGCCTAGGGCGCACCAATCCCCTTGCACTGGCTCTGTCTCTGATTAGTGTAATCCTGGTTTGAATCTTGGCAAAGATAAAGGGGCACATTTGGATGCTGCAGGATAATGGCTACTTTGCTTCAATGCTCTGGGGTTCTTCAGTAGGGAAGAAGCAATAGCTTTGGGGCTCATAGGGTTAGGATACCAACACTATTGAGAGAAAAATAATCCAACATAGTAAAATAGTCATAGAAAATCTGATGCACTAGCACAGGGCTTCTCTAACCAGTCATTAGGGCACACCTAGCCAGTCAGGTTTATAGGATATCTACAATGATTATCATGAGATACATTGAATACACTGCTTCCACTGTATGCAAATCTTATGCATATTCATTGTAGATATCCTGAAAAACCTGAACTGGCTGGTGTGCTAGAGGACTGGGTTAAGAAGCACTGCCCCTAGGGAAATCTTCTCTAAATTCCTTCACATTCCACTCTTTAGAGATTCTCCCAACAGTGGGACTTTCCCTGTATTGGTACTGCTAATAGTGTGCAGATCTGTCTTCCACTGATGGAACCAGAAAAGTCTCTGAACAGTTACAGACTGCTGCTGTTAAAATTAAGATTGTTTGCAAAAAAAGACCACTTTTAGTTCTTGCATTTGTTCAGGGCTATAAAAGAAAATCTTAGGGCCAGGAGGAATTTTTTTAGAAGCCAGTGAGGCAAACTGAAACCCTCTCCTCCCCAAACATTCCTTCTCGTCTCACATCATGTATTACTCCTACTGCTCCATCCTTTCTTGCCATATTGCTGCTTTCCCTTCCCATCTCACTTTCCTCAGGAAAAACGTAATCTGGTCAGGAATGCGGAAACAATATAGGAGTGTACACACTCATAGCTTCTGAAGTTTCTTCCTCCTTAGAAAGGAAACGTAAGGAGGAGGAACAGCCATGGGTACTATGAACATTATGATCTTGCTCCATATTCTTACTAAAATACTACTAATTCAGCCTTTGGGAGGGAGCAGGCTCTATAAATCCACTGTAGAGAGTTTCTTTTCAGCATCTGGTGAGAGGGATTCCGACTGCAGATGTACCCCATCCTTTCCGTAGACTTTTAAGAGAAGGAAGAAGTGCGACCGCAAAGTACTAAACTCCCCCATTAAAGCTTGGGTGATTGAATCAAACTTTTAGATGACTGGGAAATTTGCAGGCTTGCACATGTTTTCTCCATATTTTTAACATTTGCATACTTTTAAACAGTTGAAGCATTTTTTTGTATATTAGATACTGCAGGTATAACTGCCTATATTTGCAGATGAATTGCTCAAAAGAAATTAAACAATTATTTTCTGATGAACATCTATAGAAATTTACTCTGTGGTAACTGAAGAGAATTAAGAGGCCATTAAAAAATGTGCTAAATTGAACATGCACACTGAAAAGTCTTTAAAAATTATGAAACTTATCAGCTACACTGGCATTTAATTTTTGTTAAAGCAAATTTAGTTTTTTTCATAATATATCCTATCCATTTACTTGCTGCATCAGTTATTTGTGAAAAATGTTGAGGATAAGATTTATTTTTACGTTTTGTGTATATGTCTCCTGATACTAGAGCACAACCATATTTTTTTTTTCTCATTTTAATTTTAGTTTGTTTGAAGCTTTCTGGAATGTCCATGTGCTGTTTTAGTAGCTTTTGCTAACTGCATAAGATTTCATGATGCATGTGGGTTTTCATGATTTTCTTTATACATTTTTTCCCCATTTTTAGACATTGACAAGCTGATGCAGAAAAGTGCATTCAGCCCAACACACAGCTTTACCTATATTCAGCTCTCATTTTGAGCGCATAAATCTTACTGCCAGTGCAGCAAACAGTTTCACACTCACAAAATGTGTGTTCTAAAAAGCAATTACTGCATAGCATGCTGTCATGGAACTCCCATTCAAATGAGGTATTAAGCAGTAATACCTGATGCAGAGAGGTGCCCTGGTCCTAACCATGAAAACTTAACTCCCAGATCAGAGATGGAGTTAAATTTCCAGCGCTGTTGCATGGGCACGAAAAAAAATCTAACACACTCCCCCACTACTTAGCTGGATAAAATACAGGCTTATCCAGCTATCCCCCTAGCCACAGTTAGCTGCTGCCACTTAGCTGGATAAAAGTCAGCGCTTATCAACCAAATTTGCCAAGAATAATTAGTTCTTCAACCTTCAGATTTGTTGTAAATTCAATGGAGTATCACCCATGTTTTTGTAAGACTATCATAACTTGATCATTTTAGAAACATTGGAGGCAGGGGCCATGAATAATGCAGTAAAAGGCTGTATGCTAAGGATGGCCTACATTTGTGTATGGCAGGAAAAATAATCCTAAGCAAGAAATTCAGGACATACATAATCAAGCATTTAAACTAGAGTAGAAGGAGGTAGCCAATGAGATTGGCAAGTCGCCTCCAAGCAATACAGGTAGCGGGAGGAGTAAAACAGCAAAATCAAATCAGCTCAATATTCCATACTTAAAGCAAAAGATTGGAAAAGGTGACTAGGAAGAATATCAAGCTGAAGGACAAAAAATGGAAAGCTATAACCATAAAATGGTTGTAGTCTGGGCATAAAATCCCAGATCTGCAAACCCTAATGGTGGAGGCAGACTTGGACATTATTGCTATTACAGAGACAGGTCAGTGATTTTTCATGACTGGGATACAGCAATAAAAGGCTTCAACTTGTTAAGGAAGGACAGAATGGACAGAAAAGTGGGAGAAGCAGCTCTTTATGTCAAAAACAACTGAAATGCAAGGTGTGTGAGGTATGAAAGAAGCTCTATGGGCCATCTTAAAAACAGAAAGTGGTACTTCCGTTTACACTGAAGTGGTTTACAGACCTCAACTCAAACAGAAGAACTGGACAGAGATCTGGTGAAGACATCCAAAAGGTGGGAAAGAAAGGAGAAGTGCTGCTCATTGGAGATTTAAAATCTGCTGAATATGGACTGGAGTAGCCAGACAGCTTAATCTGTAAGTCGAGAGCTAGTGAATATTCTTTAAGGGGCTCTGCTCAAACAAATAGTGATGGAACCCATGAGGGAGAGAGTAATACTTGATCTCGTGTGCTCAAAGGGGGATAATGTCTCTAATGTTAGAGAAGGTGCTCATCTGAGCACCAATGATCATCAGATGATATGGTTCGATATAGCAGCTGGGATAGAAAGAAGTCACACGAAGACCAAAGTTTTGGATTTCAAAAATACAGACTCTAGTAAAGTGTAGATATACTTTGAGGAGGAGCTAGAGACTGAGAAAAGATAGATGAGGGGAGCCAAATTAAGAGCAATTATAAGGCAACAAACCTTTATGTAAGAAAGGTAAGCAAAAAGAGAGAAACAAATATGGTTCGCAAAGGAGGTAGCTATAAAAATAAAGGCAAAAAGAACAGTGTTCAAGAAGTACAAAAAAGTTCCCAAAAAGAGGAACTTAGGGAAAAATACATGGTGAAGCTGAAGGAGACAAGGAACAATATCAGGAAGGCTAAAGGTCAAGTAGAAGAATGCTTGACCTCATTGGCGATTCTAAGTGACAAAATATTTTATGTCCTCCAAGCCACCCTATTCTCAAAAATAGACTATTGCAACTCCCTTCCCCTAGGCCTCCCTATGACTACCATCAAACCTCTCCAATTGCTCCAAAACACCGTGGCCAGAATCCTCACCAACACCCACAAGAAAAGAACATATTACCCCCCATCCTCAAGGACCTCCACTGACTCCCCATCCACTTTAGAATAATCCATAAGAGCCTTACTATCATCCACAAGTCACTCCACAACCATCACACTCATTGACTCTTTAAAATACCACACATCCAATAGACCTGTCAGAGCAGCTTACAAAGGATCCCTCCTCCACACACTATCTCCAAAACTGTTCCTCCTCACTGCTACCAAAGAACGGGCCTTTTTATTAGCAGGACCCAAGTTATGGAACTCCATGCCTCCAGATCTACGCCTGGAACACTGCACCCAAACCTTAAAAAAAAAAAAAGAAGCTAAAAACCTGGCTATTTAAACAAGCCTTCACATAGCCAATTCATTCCCTATGATTCTCCCTCCCGCTACCCACCTGTATCCCTCTGCCTGTGGTCACTCAAGTACCTGATTCCCCCTCCCCTTCCTAATTTTACATAAATTATTGTATATATATATATCCACTGTATATTGCCTTAGTATAGAATCCATTGAATATAGCTTTAGTTTAGAAACCACTGGATCCCCAGTGGTCTCACCTCTGATTAATTTTACATAACTATTGTATATTGCCTTAATATAGAATCTATTGTATATAAGCCATAGTTTAGAAACCACTGTATTCTATCTAGTTAATTTACCCCCAACATGTACCCAGATCATAAACCTGATTAACTACAACTCTACAACAGACTCTTATTACCTTTCTATTTATTGTTGCACGTTTTCTCCCCGGTTACTTGATCCTAGTTCATCTCCCTTGTTCAATGTAATCACATTCTCACATGCTTGTTTTAATGTAAACCGAAATGATATGTAACTCTGCTACATGAATTGCGGTATATAAAAAAAAAAGTTAAATAAATAAATAGTTAACCATGACTCCCTTACCACTTTAATTTCTATGTTTCTTTCCCCTTCCAAGTTACCCACCCCGCCTGTTCATTGTAACTTTGGCTCTTTGTTGAGTTAACCAGGTTCTTTGTAAAACCGATGTGATATTGTATATGAATGTCGGTATAGAAAAGTTCTTAATAAATCAATTTTTCAGATATATCAGAGAAAGGAGGAAGGTCAGAGGTGGTATTGTACAATTGAAGGTGGAGAAAGATGAAGAAAAAAACAGAAATATTAAATACATACTTTAGTTCGGTGTCACTGAAAAAAGGCCCTCGAGTAGGACCAATGCTGGTTAGCAAGAGAATGGATAGGAGTGGGATAAATGCAACCTCATTACAGCAGAGAACATATGAGAAGAACTAGGAAAACTGAAAGTGGACAAGTCCATGGGGCTGGATAAGGTACATCACAGAATATTAAGGGAGCTCAGAGATGTGCTAGAAAGGACACTGAAAGACCTGTTCAATACATCCCTGGAAACAGGAGTGGTGCTGCAAGATTGGAGAAGAGGAGTGGGTGGTCACATGTCACAAATAGAGAAGAGACTGGAAAATACAGGCCAGTTAGTCTTAACTCAGTAGTGGGAAAGTTAGAGACTTTGCTGAAGTAATGAATAATGCACTCTCCACAATCCGGTGGGTTGCTGAACTCTAGACATATGGTTTCACCAGAGGAAGGTCCTGTCAAACAAATACGATTGATTGGGTAACTAGAGACTAGATCCAAGGAAGAGAACTTGAAGTGATCTACTTGGATTTCAGCAAAGCTTCTGATATGGTCCCACATAGGAAGGTTCATGAATAAAATGAGAAGCCTGGGACTGAGTATCAAATTGGTGGAATGGATTACAAACTGATTGACCAACCATAGATAGTGTATAATGATAAAAAGAACTTACTCTGAAGAGAAAACAGTATAAAGTGGAGTGCCAAAAGGATCATTTTGGGACAGATTATATTCAATATTTTTGTGACCAACATTGCAGAATGGATAGAAGGAAGAGTTTGCCTTTTTAAAGATAACACTAAGATCTGCAACAGAGTGGACATGCCTGAAGGAACAGAGAGAATAAAAAGTAATTTAGAAGGAAGCTTAATGAGTAGTCATAAGGTTTGGCAGCTGGAATTCAATGCCAAGAAGTGCAGACTCGTGCATCTGGGATGCAGTAATCCCATGAACTGGATAAGATGGGGGTGGCAAAAGACTAATTTACACAGACTAGGAGAGTAATCTTGGGGTGATCGTGTCAGGCAATTTGAAGGCAATGAAACAATGTGACAAGGCAGTGGCAAAAAGCAACTGGGCTGGGCTGCATAGAAAGAGGAATAACCAGCAGGAAAAAGAAGGTGATAATGTCCTTATACAGATCTTTGGTGAGGGCCCACCTGGAGTACTGTGTTTAGTTCTGGAGACCTTATCTCAATAAGAATGACAGGATGGAAGCGGTCCAGACAAAGGCCACCAAAATGGCATGGAGGTCTGCATCAAAAGCCATATGAGATTGGCCTGAATATGTATACCCTGAAGAAGAGGTACCGTATTTTCCGGCATATAAGACGACTTTTTAACCCAAGAAAATCTTCTCAAAGTCGGGGGTCGTCTTATACGCCGGGTATCGTCATATAGGGCACACCTGCTCTCTTACCAGTTTCTCTCAATCACACACACATGCTCTCAATCAAATACATTCTCTCACTTACACACAGGCTGGCTGGCTTGTCTCTCTCTCTCTCTTTCACCCCTCCCCCCCCGAGCACAAATAGTAGCTGCAGCAGCTTCCTCCTCCAGCCCCCGCAGGCCAAGAAAGAAGAAACCCATCGGCCGCGGGAGCTCATGCTGCTTCTCCTTTCCCCGATTACCAGCTCCTTCGACTGCTCGGGGCTGTTCCTGCTATCGCCGCTGCAATTTTTTTCATTCGGCACGGCTTCTTCTCCTTCCCGCGCACCGCACTGCCGTTGCCGCTGGGCTATCAGCACGTTCAAGCCCAGCGGGAACGGCAGCGGTGCAAAAAAAAAAAAAGCTGTGGCATCCGCGGCTGCCCTTTTCTTCTTCCCGCCCCCCCTCCCTTTGAACCGGAACAGGAAGTGATGCGCGGGAAGAAAGAGCCGTGCCGCGTGAAAAAATTGCAGCGGCGACAGCAGGAACGGCCCCGAGCAGTCTAAGGAGCTGGTAATCGGGAAAGAGACAGCAGCGTGAGCCTCCCGCGGCCGATGGAATTCTTCCTTCTTGGCCTGCGGGGGCTGGAGGAGGCTGCTGCAGCTACTATTTGTGCTCGGGGGGGGAGTGGAAGTGAGAGAGAGAGAGAGCAGCCAGCCTGTGTGTAAGTGAGAGAATGCATTTGATTGAGAGCATGTGTGTGATTGAGAGAAACTGGTCAGCAGCTCGTGTGTGAGAGACAATGAAAGTGACTGCTCAGAGAGATGACTGATGTGTATGTGAGTGTAGAGAGAGAAAAAGCATGGAAGTGAGAAATCTGGGTATGTGAGAAAGCATGGGAGTAAGAAGCCTGATTATGTGAGAGAGAGCATGGGAGCGGGAGGGCTGGCTGTGTGTGTGTGTGTGCGCGTGCATGAGAGAGAGACTGGTTGATAAGGTGACTGTGTGTGTGAGAGAAAAAGACTGGTGTGTGTGAATGTGAGAGAAAGAATGTGATTCAGGGAATGAGAAGCCTGTGCACGTGGAGAGTGAGCATGGAAATGAGAGAGAGACTGGTGTGTGTGTGTGAGACAGAGAAAGTGATTATGAGAGTGAGAAGCCCGTATATGTACGGTAAGCAGAACACGGCATGTGTTCTCTCATGCCATACGGTGTATGGCATGAGAGAAACTGTTCAGGAAGGTGTCTGGTGTGTGTGTCAAAGACTGTTTGGGAAATGATTGGTGTGTGAGCGACAGAAACTGGCCATGGGGGCATGACTGGTATGGTGTGTGTGTGTGTGTGTGTGTGTAGACATGGGCCCTAAGGAAGAGGAATAGGAGAGCTGCTGGAGGGGGTAAGGAAAGGTGGCTTTTTGAGTTCATTTTTCTTGATTGACTGCCATTTTAATTATTTAATATTATGTGATGTGTCTGCTTTTTTGAAATATTTTATTGGTGTTTGGAGAATGTTTAATAGTTTTTATGAGTTTTTAATTGTTGGATGTTATTCTGTTCATAGCTGTTTTGAAACATTTATTCTGCTTATTAGTATAGTTTTACAATTATTTATGTGTGGGGATCTATAGCTGCTTGCTAGTTCTGTTTTCCTAATAAGAGGTATATTGGTTTTTAGGGCCTGATATACGGTATTTGTAGTGTTGCCTTTTCATAGATAGGGTTGCTCCTGTTTGAGTGTAAAATTATTTTTTTTCTTAAAAATGTATAAAAAAGGGGGGGGTCGTCTTATACGCCCAGTCGTCTTATACGCCGGAAAATACGGTATTAAATGATACACAAAAATCAAACCTTTTCTGCTGGACACTGCAGAACTAAGGGGTCATGATGTGAAATGCCTGGGGGATAACTCAGAACCAACATGAGGAAATATTTCTTCACAGAGGGGCTGATGTAATAAGACCCGTGGCAAAACAGGCACTCGTTAAGTGCGCGAGTTTTGATCACTGTGCGTGGCTGAAGCTACCACTTTCAAAGGATTTAAAATAATATATTATGCAAATGATTTGCACACAGAAGTCCGTGCATGTACTGAAAAATGTGTGTACCTAAGCGTGGACAGGGCCTATGTAATAAGCAGCCACATCCGTGCTCAAAACCCACGCCGATAATCCACTCATAAAAGTGAGTGAGTGAATGAACAGGTCTCCCTATTAAGTGAAAGTATGACCCTGGAAAGTATTTTTAATATTTCAGATAACTGTGCTGCAGAAAACAGGGCAAATATTTTCATGGATGCTCATTCACAACAATCTTGCCTCTCTTCTGGCCATGAATCTGTCCGCCCAGGGAAGCGCCTACCTCTGACGCTGTGAAAAGTGCTTTGCTAAGCTGGCCACTCTGAAGCTGAGATAGGCCAGGCAGCCTATCAGGCCGCTCGTGCTCTTCTGTTTGTGGCAGAAAAATCTGCACGATCGAGTGCTCAGAAAGGAACCTAGCGTATCTTGCCATTTGTGCGCTCAGCTAGGTGCTTACTTGGTCGCAAATGTATGTTGTCGGGCGCCCAGAAAGGCCTAGCTACCATTGCCACCCAGGCGTGACCAAGTGCCTATCTCAGCACCCAAGCGGCAATGGTAGCTAGGCGCCTTTCTGGGCGCCCGACAGCATACATTTACGACCAAGTAAAGTGTCTAGCCTTTCGGAGCACCGACCTACCGTTGCCGCTCGGGCGTTGAGCTAAGCACTCACTTGGTCACGAATCTATATGATCGAGCGCCCAGAAAAGCACCTAGCTAAGCTGGCCATTGATGCCGAGATAAGCACTCAGCTAGGTGGTTTTCAGGATGCTCGGATGCAGACATAGGCCTCCCGAGTCCGCACGGACACTTAACTCGTGCCCTGACCATGGCGGTAAAAAAACCCCACATTAGCACTAGCGCAGCTCCCTGCATTACCTATGATTAGCTAATCACCTCCTTTGCATGCCATTAGCATGCGTTCACGCAGGAAAAAACACAGGTCTGTGAGCGCATTCGTACATGCTTTTTTCCCCCACGCACAAAACCCTTATTAAATCCCCCTATTGGGTTTTGCGTGGGAAAATAGGCATACAAACATGCGTGCACAAACCCGCAGCAGCTTCAGCACACTTTATTACATCGGCCCCAGAGAGAATGGATGCATGAAATACCCTACCAGAAGAAGTGATAAGGAAGGGGGATTAGAATAGTAATGGAAGTGAAAAGGGCATGGGATAAACACTGCCGATCCCTAGAGGATGGAAACGAAAAATGGAGTAACCTATGTTAACTTTAGGCGTAACACTTCTATATGGGGGTAAACTGCACAGAGCAGCCGTTATTACTACAAGCAACTTACTGGGCAGACTGGTCGGCCTGTTTGGTCTTTATCATCATTCACTATTTAAAATTTATAGGAGATAAGCTAAAAACTTTAGAAATTGGGTTTAGAGAGGACCAACAAAAGCCAACTCAGCCTTTCCCTGATAGCGCCCTCTAGTACTGTGCAAGCTCTCGGTTAACAGCTGGACAGGAAACAACTTATTTTATAATTTGATAAGTGGCGACTATTTTGGTTTTCTGCAAAGAAGTCATCCCAGAAACAAACAGCATACACTCGTTAAGAACGAATGCCAGCAACAAGCAAGGATGTGAACCAGTTTCTCTTTTGCCTCGAGTTGGTCTAATTAGCTCACTAGTAGCCTCCTCATAAATCTCCTTCCAGTTCTGGGATTCTGAAAGTTTCATTCCTTTAAGAACCAACTTGTGTTGTAAAGCCCTCCGGCTCTTACCTTTGCGGGCCAAGTACTGGCTCTGGTGCCTCCTGCCGCGCGCCTCTTGCAGCTCCTGCAGAAAACGGGACTGCAGGTTACTCCTACTCAGGAACAGGTCGGAGCCCGACGCCTCCGTGGAGCTGTCCACGCTGTCCTGCTGCGGGATCCGGCCACAGCCCCAGCCCCCGCTGAGCAGCCCGCACTGGTAGCTGTCGTAGAGCTCGGTGAGCAGCCCGCTCACAAGCGACGAGGTCAGGCCGTGGCCGCGCTCGGCCCCCGGCACCTCCGGCAAGCTGGAATCGGCGCTGTCCGTGCTGACCCTGCAGCTCTCCTCCTCCTCCGGGACACCGAGCGGAGCGGGGAAGGCAACCGGAAACCCGGCGCCTGCATGGCCGCGACTCTCCGCCAAGGGGCTGTCGCCGCTCTCGCGTGGCCTGGCGGCCACCTCCACCACCACCACCACGTCGTCGTCGTCGTCGTCCCCCAGAGAGACCTCCGCAAACTCCTTCCCGCTAGGACGCAACGTCATGACTCCAACCCGTTCCCAGCCCAAAGCCGCCGCCGCACCATGTCCCTAGCAGCCGGGCGGGTTAAGGATCTGTCACCTGCGCGGGACCGCCTCTCCTGGAAAGGGACGCCTCTACCCCGTCCAGCGCGGGGGACGCAGCAGCAGCTGCCCGGCTGCGTGTTCATTTTACAGCGGGCCGGGTAAGGCTGCCGTCTGCTTCAGGACACCCTCTCTCTGCATATTGGTACGGTCTCTTCGCTACCTGCCTTGCAGGTGAGTCAGGTGTTTGTGGCTCTGGGCTTTCCAAATGCCGAAACCAACCGGTTGTTGCAGTGTCATCCGGAAGTCAACAGTCCTCGGGAAACCTCCAACAAGGTATTCAATAACTATGCTGTTTTGTTGGGGTGTTTTTTTTTTTTTAAAGCAAAATAGTAGCAAAGCTTAAAATGAAAAGTGTAAATTAATGGAGCCAACTTTTTGGTGTAAATCCTAAGGTAATTTAACGGATTACCCTATCTTCAGGAAGGTTTATAGGTAGGGATGAATTATTTTTTTGGCTTAGATTTACACACAGTTCTACTAGAGCAGCAACATTTTGGAGGTCGCAAAGTTCCTGTCGAGCTACCAACCTCCTCCTACAACCTCTTTTCCTTTTGCAGGAAAGGGGTAGGGTAGGACAGGACAATCGAAGGACCGCCAGGCAACATGGCACCAATAATGCAAAGGGATAGCAAATATTCAAATTTATTGTTGCTACTTTTCTTGCTGTTGTATTTTACTTAGCTATTTTGTAACTAGGGTGTGATTTATTAAGCTTTTTTTTTTCCCCCAGAGGCAAAAGTGAAGAAAATCTTACTAAAGCAACCCCTATGTGTAGAGTCTGTGGGAGGAGCTCTAACACAACTGCACTTTTCTGTTGTATGTATATTAATTTTTTCAGAAAAAACAGACAGCCTTTAGTTTGGAATTTAGAGTGGAATGGAGAGTGGTAGTGGTTTACATCATTTTATACTTATACTAGTATATTTTAGAATGTAAATTCTATATATTGTAGATAGAGAATTAGAGATTTAATAAACAGGAGTACTTCCAGTAGTGATGTAGTTCATTAATTTTATACAAATTACATTCATGTTTTACTTCTAATCCTTTTTTCCTCCTAAAATGTCCATCCAGGTTATCTGGGATACAGATAAGTGAGTAACTCACAGTGCATGTCATATTTCTAGTGTTTTAATTTTTATAGTACTTTATATTTTCTTGTTTGCTTTTCAGAAACTCCTTAAGAGGCTGATGTAAGAAGCTGTGTATTAAGACAGTTTCTTAACTTATGCGCTAAAAAATATTAATTCCTGATGCAATAAGCAAATATATGCTAATGCATCAGGAGTTAAAATATGCTTTCAGCCATTTGATTAGGATGCATGCATGTTTTAGCTTGGGGGAGGGGATGCAGGAAAGAATCTCTTGTAGGCTAAGATTAAAAAAAAAAATTGCCTTGAATGCTTGCAGTAGCAGCCCCAAGTGCATCCCTCTCTGCTCTTCTTCCTGTTAGTGCTGGTGCTAGGGTTCTAGGCCAGTGCTTCTCAACCAGTGTGCCTTGGGAAAGTTGTTCTTGTGCAGCAGTGCTGGCAGCTCTGCCTGATCCTCCTCCCTGGGCTCATGGTGGATTCTATTGGACAATGCTCAAAATCTTGCTTGCTGTTTTCAGCCCCTCCTTCTGTCCGCATGGTAACCAGCAATGAGGAAGACCAGGGGGAGAGAGAGGCAGGAGCAGGGAGTGCACACAGCAGAGTGAATGGCAAAGAAGAACCTCTGCTCCCTGTTCCAGGCCCTCTCCTCCCTGTTCCAGGCCCCTCTCCTCTTGTTCCCTCCCCACCCTACCTGCTTACTGGAATACAAGGTTCTTCTCTGCAGTGCTCAGTTTACTTGGAGAGTCACTGCTCCAGGCCTTGGATGTCCATGCTGGGATTTGGGACTCATTACAGCAGAATAAGGAGTCAGGCAGGTATGCAGCTAGGTGAAAATGAAAGGAGGGAGGGGTGTGAATATCGTAAAGAGAGGGAAAGTGATTGCCTGGGAGAGCAGTGCAAAAGATGGTGAATATTAAGAGAGGTTAGGAGTGTTGAATGCTTAGGGTACAGGATGCTGACAGTATTATGCGCTGCTACTCCTGCTAGTGGTGAGAAAGAGGGGACAGGGACAGGATTGAAAGGAGAAGCTGGGTCATACTAGGGGAGAGGGGAAGATGGGGCAGGAAGAGAGAGAGAGGGGGGGGAGAATCAGGTGGGGGCAGGAGAATGGAGAGAGAGAAGACCAGGTACTGAGAAAAAGGAAGAAGGGAGAAAGGATCCTGGTTAAGGGCTAGGGTGATGGAGAAGGAAAAAGGACCCAGAATAGAGAAAGAGGGAGAAAGATTCTGAGAAGATGAAGAAATGATTTAGGAATAGGGAATGAAAAGGAATGAGAAGAGAGAAGACCCTGGGTTTGAGAGTGGGGAATTCTGGGAGATAATGGAAGAGAAAAGGAATAATGAATGAAGGAGAGAAAAAGGAGAGCATCAAAGGAAGAGTAAGTATTAAAATATCTACTTAGGGGAAGAAACTAAGAAGAAGAAAAAGGCACCAGAGAGAGAGAGAGGAAAACAAAAAGGAACATAAAGAAGACCTGAGAATGAGAAAACAAAAAGAGAGACACAAACAGCCAGAAAAGCAAGTCAGAGACATCAAAGGTTGGAAATTTATTTCCTGATAGAGAATATTAATAACTCACCAGTAGAAAATATACTGGGACACAAATCCAAGTTTGACCTGGTCGTGTCTCCCACATAGAATTTACATATTGGGAAGACTTGAATTTTGTTGGCTAATTTGATTTTTTTGGCATGTAATTAATTCTATTCTACGAAACCATATCCATCAGTATGGTGGCTTTTGAACCGGGCCCCAAAATATTCAGGCCAATTCAATAAATGGTGCAGGGAGCCAGCGCTCTGAGTTGAGTGACCACTCTCCCGACATGCGCCCAGGCACTTCTGGGCGCGCGATTCTGTATTTAAATGAGGCCGGGCGCTAATAAGGAGGCGCTAGGGACAATAGCGCATCCCTAGCGCCTCCTTATTAGCATTAGGAATGGCTATCAGCGGGTCCAACAACTGACGCTCAATTCTACCGGCATCGATTTTCAAATCTGCTAACAGCCACAGGTTTGGAAAACGGACGCCAGCAAAATTGAGCGTCCGTTTTCGAACCTGCCGACCGGTGGGCAGGTTTATTTTTTAAAGTTTTGGTTCCTCCGACTTAATATCACTTTTCAAGGTCACTTCGAACTTAGTGCCTGCCCTTTCAATATTCGGGGTGACTAACTAATAGGCTCATCAACATGCATTTGCATGTGATGAGCACTGTTAATTTTGGGGGGATTGGCCACGCAATTTCCCTGCGCTGTTTCCCCTTATAGTATAAGGGGTAATAGAGGCCAGTAGGAAATGCGCGGCTAATCGCATGTTAAACGATGCACTCAGCTGAGCGCACCATTCTGTATCGGCCTGACTTTGTGTTAACAAAACTTGAAGAATGTGCTTTCAGATATATTTTGACAGGAGATTACTATAATTTTCCATGGGGTTAGTCCACCAAACTTCCTCCCACCAAAATGAACTGCTCCCTCACTACAGGGAACAAGTGTCCAAGATTCACCCATGAGAACTCTGGTAATTTACCCTATTTCCCTCCTTCCCACTGGAAGGTGAAGAGCAGTGCTTCTTAACTGTATGCACCTCCTATGCCAGCTTCAATCTGATGTTTGAACGTGTAAACCCTGTAATCTCACAGGATTGGCTGACTCTGTACATTCAGAAGTCAAATTGAAGCTGGCAGAATGAGACAAACACAGATAAAAAATGCTACTCTTGAGGGTGATGGGGAGGGGAACGAAAATTATGCCAAATTATCTAATCTAACTCTTTGAAAGGAGGCGGAAGGTGTTCAGGGCTCGTTCTAGTGCCGCAGAGAGGAGTTTAGGGTGCGATCTAGGAAGAATAGCTGAGGGAACTAGTAGACTTTTTTTCAAATTGCCCAGTATGTTATGTGCACATAAAATTAACTTTCCCTAATGCCTAAGCTTTAAATATTCATACACCCTGAAGCAGTTGTAATTTTCTAAAAATAAAATAAAAAAGGTATTCCCACATCAGGGTCCGTGGCACCACCTTCCATTCTAGCTGCACTTGGGAAAAGGAAGCAAATACAAAAAGTTTCCAACCTAGCAAGACCTGACTCCTACACAGTGCTTGCAGGCATGTGGGTAAGTGCAAGTTGATTTTCAAAGGGAAATTCCCTGTGGTATTCCCACGATGGGCTGGTGCTGCAGGATTCTTAATGCTGCATACTTTAGAGATACAAAGCATGCAGGCTAAAGAACATGTGAAGATTTCAAAATAAAATGCCATGTGTACTTTATCAGACCAGCCTATCCCTACCTCCAGAATTGTCCTTTTTTCCCCACATAGAAGAGGGCAATTTTTCAAAGGGGATTTTCCATGTGGAATTCCCATTTATCTGCAGAAATCACTTTGAAAATTGCCCCCTATATTACTGTCTTGGAGGAACAAAGTTAATGGGCTACATTCCTTATAATTTAGCTTAATTTTATAGTATAATTTACTTTCCAACAAAACAAAAAGTACTTATGTAGGCCTCAAAGCTATTATCCCCAGTGCTCTAGGCATGGACTAAGTTAGCCACAAAATTAGTTGACTCTCAGAACTCCACACTAGCAGTTATCTAGTGCACTTGATGGAGTCTGGCCACATGTCTGGAAGGTCCTGATTGGACCAGCAATGGATGTGTCCCCAGATTAAGGATAGGTTGGAACCCCTACAGTACAATCATACAGTAAATAATGTCTCAGTGCTGCCTTATTTTAAATAAGGCAACAACATAACATTCCTTGACTTATGATGCACTGCAGGTACAAATGAAACAGGTAACAATCACAGTTAGAGTAAAGCTTAAATCAAGTCCAGGTCAGTTCACAGTAATTCATCATTCATCGACCAATAAAGACAATACTTGAGACACAGCTTCCACTTATACACATGGCACAAAGCTCGAAGACAACATTACATACTATAACATCAATTAGGGGTATGTGTTCATTTGAACGAAATAGGAAATGTTAATGATGGTCACATCGACAAAGTGCTGATGCGCCTCACTTAGAGTGTTTATGCTTCTTCAACACAGGCTGCAATGGCTCCAGTGATTGATACCACTTGGTCTTCGATGCAAAGTGCTTGGTGGAACTCGACCCCATGTCTTTGACCAGAGCAAATGGGGGAGTTTTAGAAGAGCTCCTGCTCAACTCTGTTCCCAGGGAGGCAAACAAAGCTGCACTACGGAATGAGGACCTACTGTGACTCCGGAGAGAATTACACAGTTCCGCAACACAAAGTACCATGGAATGCTGAGAGCGCA
>NC_042623.1:130119158-130132810 GCF_901001135.1 Rhinatrema bivittatum
GTGGAACAAACAAAAGACCTTAAGAAATCCTAATAAAAAGAGAAAACTGAGCACCCAGAAGTTGTACATTTCTGAAGGATTTTTTTTTCATGATTCTGCTTCCTTCTTACTCCTACTTTAGTATCACAAGCATTACATTTTCAGCTTCAAATGGCTGTCTTGGTCATGCAGCAATTTTTGGCATCGACGTGTGAGTCATTGCAGTAGCTTGAGTGCTGCACAGTGCACACTGCACAATATTGCATTGGCCAGGTTGAAAGATGTGTGAATGGTCAGTAGCCATGGTTGAAGCCTTGACGTTGGTGCTACTGCTCACAAGTATACAACTTGTGCTAATTCAGCCAGACTCAATGTTTTATGGAAGTGTATTACTGACTGAGTGCCATACTTAGTTACTAGTACAAAAACACTGAAATTGTTGGATTATAATAGATGTACATCCGTACATGCCTGCTCTCTGTACTTTAGTATTACCATACTATTTAATTTTGGAATAATTAATTATTATTAGTTAAATAACTCAGAAATAATATAAAAAAGAACAAACAAACATTTTCAATAATGTATATAGTATATAATTTATTTTAACAAATTATAAAAAAAAATCTGTGGAGGAGCCCAGGCCAAGGCGAAATATGATGCCTTGACTTCATGATGTTGCAGCAGGGTCAGACTCATGTGGAGAGGAGGGTGCCGACCCGGAGGAGCCTGCTCTGGAGCAGAGGAACTGGCATCTCCTCCTCATGAGGCATCTCGTGAGGAGGAAAAGCCATTTCCCTCTGCTCCTGAGGGGCCTCCTTCAGGGCTGACAACCTCCTCTCCACATTGCTGACACTCTCCTGCACTTCTGTGACCTTCTGCTGCAACATCATGAAGTCGGCATCATATTTCGCCTTGAACTGCCGTACTTCCTGCAGGATCTCCTCCAGCTTTGAAAACTGTGCACAGCATTTACAGCTAGGAGGAGATCTTGCAGGAAGTACGGCAGTAGTGGTGCTGGTGCTGGTGCTTGGCCTCTGGGCTGCTGCTGCCGGATGTTCCTCTTGTCCTGTAAAGAAATGTAAAAAAAAAAAAAATTCAACATGAGACACAGAACAATACATTACATACATAGGGGTAGATTTTCAGACCGCGCGAATAGGCGTACTTTTGCTGGCGCATCAGGCGCAGCAAAAGAACGCTGGATTTTAGTAGATACGCGCGGAGCTGCGCGTATCTGCTAAAAACCTGGATCGGCGCGCGCAAGGCTATGGATTTTGTATAGCTGGCGCGCGCCGAGCCACGCAGCCTACCCCCGTTCCCTCCGAGGCCGCTCCGAAATCGGAGGCCTCGGAGGGAACTTCCTTTCGCCCTCCCCTCACCTTCCCCTCCCTTCCCCTACCTAACCCACCCACCCGGCCCTGTCTAAGCCCCCCCCTTACCTTTGTCGGGGATTTACGCCTCCTGGAGGGAGGCGTAAATCCCCGCGCGCACAGGGCCTCCTGCTGCCGGGACGCGACCTGGGGGCGGGTACGGAGGGCGCGGCCACGCCCCCGGACCGCCCCGGGCCGTAGCCATGCCCCCGTACCCGCCCCCAAAATGCTGCCGACACGCCCCCTAAACGCCGCGCGGTTCGGGCCTGCCCCCCGACACGCCCTGACATGCCCACCTCCGAAAACCCCGGGACTTACGCGAGTCCCGGGGCTCTCGCGCGCCGGTAGGCCTATGTAAAATAGGCTCACCGGCGCAGGGCCTGCTCGCCTAAATCCGCCCGGATTTGGGCGGATTTAGGCGAGCAGGGCTCTTAAAATCCGCCCCATAGTCATATATGGCAAAAAATAAGCAAATACTGGTTGCGTGCGAGCAAGTTTATAAAATAATCTACCCCTTACTTAGTTAATTAACCTTGAGGGTTATAGAAAATGAGGAGTCCATTGCAGGGGAGAAGGAGGGAGGGGGAGAGCGGAGGGATATCAAATCAATCAACATAGATTAGAGATAATACATAATTTGAAGGATTGGAAGGAGAAATAATAGAGTCACTCTCAGGTTAGACAGAATATGATGGTAGGAGGTACACTACAAACCTCTTCTTTCTTTCTCCTTCCATTCTTTAGTTTACTCTCATAGCCACTCAGTGTCATTTATATATACAAATAAATAAATACACACATCCCCACATTCCCCAGCCACTATAACTGACTAATATAAAAAAAAGATTTTGTTTTTCAGCCTAAGATAATATTACTACTGTACTGGCCAAGATATATTATTACCTAGACCACTAGCCCTCGCTGGTACCTCCGTCCTCCTCTGGTGGCAGCTCTGCCTCCTGCTAGGCCCAGGAAGCCCCGCCTCATCCCTGCCTGGGTGTGGTTCTATACAAGACAGATCAAAATTCAGAGAACAACAGTTAAAATTTTTAAAACAAGAATGAGATCAGACACAATGATTCATTCACTGTTATAGTAAACAAACATAATTAAACACAAATTCCATTACAATTAATTGAATAATATTTGTGTAATGTGTTCTTGTGTAGTATTCTAAAAACAACCTACCAGCAAGGACGGGTCAAGGTTCGGCGGACCTCTCAAGCCACCTACCCTCGTGCAGTCGCAAATGGCGACCTGAAAATTATAGGAATATACAGGAAAAAGATAACATTGATTAATTATTACAACATGCCCATTTTTGCCTTGACCTACTAGATTATTTTTTATGCAACATAGAAAAGTTAGTAATAACAAAATACTATTTAATTTATTTCAATGTGGCATTCAAAATCCCAAATACCACCATTTCAAACAATAATATACCACAGATAATTGTATTTTCCTTTGTAGTCTAGTTATTAAGTATTAATAATATAGTATAGCGTAAGGGTGGACAGCAAGAAGATGAAAAGATGGAATCGGTAAAAAATGGACTTTATTGAAACTTGCCCGACTGGCCAAGTTTCGCTCTATCGAGCTGCCTCAGGGGCAGTGGCACATAAATATAAACAATTAAAAATACACACAAAATAAATATTTGTATCAAATAAATAAATATGATAAAAAACATTTAAAACATAATAAATAATATAAATCCACAATACATAAAAAGAACAGCACATGTTTTTTGTGTGTAAAAAATGGTTTCATAAGACAACTATATGTGAGGAGATACAGATACTAATGATTGAAATATCATATCAAAAAGATGATAAGAAGAGTGGAAACACATACTTCAAAAAGACATGTTCTATAACGATTGTAACACTGCAGCATGCACTTCATCAACAGCCTTTAGCTAGTACATGCAAAATGTGAAGAAAAAAAGAGATGGGTGAAAGCAAAAATAATAATAAAATGATGAGATAATAAAATATATATATATTAATGAATGATGGTAAATGATATTAATAAAATGGTTACAATGGGAATACATGTGATCTACAGTATACAGAAACAGTAGAATTTAATCTTGTACCTTGTTGAACCATTTAACTTGGCTCTATATAATTCCAATGTTTTCAGAGATGAAAGAACATGAGTCAAACACATCGAGTTGACGTATTCTAAGACCTGTCATTTGCGATTCATGAGTCACTTGTGCAAGCGGTATTAATGCGATTCTTATAAGACAAAAACTTCAGTTAGCTTAATAATCTCAATATATTCAAAATCACTATCAGAAATTACTGTAAAAGATATGATGAACCCATATTAAGTAGAACTTAAAAATGCATTCTGTCATTCTAAAATTCTTTTACATATACGGCTCAAAAAACAGCGAGTTGTATTGTTAATATCAAGCTGCTATATATCACTGAAACGATAAGTATATGAAAATATGAACAGATAATAAGAAACCATGGAAACGCATCGCATTGTAAAAACAATAATAAAACTCACTACATTTCAAATTAAGCAGCAATCCTTGTAAAAAGTGTGTTTAACTTTAATCGGGTGTTGTGCGGGGACTGTCCACACGGACACACGTCAAGCAAGTGCAAATGTCATATGGGAATGAAGGCAAATCCAGATCAAAATCAAATCTAAAATCCAATAAAAACAATGAAAAAAATAAAAAATGCTTCACATCTATTTTAATAGTGGCTGTTCTAAAGAGAGTTACGTTGCTTGAGTAGGGCGGCATGCAGTGACTATCTGCACAATTGCACACAATAAAATCTATGTAGCGACAGATTAAAATTGAAACTCTTGTCCAGATTAAAAATGCTAGCTGATAAAACCAAAGTGAGCATTAAGCAATAAAATGTTGACTTATAAACTTTACCTTCAATCGAATGGCACCCAGTCGTATACGCTCTACCAAACGCTGCAAAAACCAGTCTGTGCCAGTATTTAGCCTTTACGCAACCCGCTTCTCAGTCAAAATCTCGCGAAAAAACCGCATATGTAGACTACTCAGTGTGAACAACGAATAGGCTCACTGAAGCTCTAAGTAATAGATCGCGAATTGAATTTGAATACTGTGTATCCATAATCAATTAACTTGGTTGGGTCTGTGAAATGATATGATAATGCAACATGTAAAAATATGTTAACAAGGGGGAAATTGAAACAAATGTATAGCTCGTGATTGCAATGTATGACCCATATTCCTTCAAGTGTCCAATTTATGAAAGTCAGATTAAGGATAAACAATGTAACCATGTAGATTCACAAACCAAACACTCTTGAAAAACTATACTGTTGGAAAAAGGAATAAAACAAATTAAATAAATGAATGAAAATAAAAATAAAAAATGAAATAAAAATAGAAGGGGGAAGGAAGAGGAGGGAAGAGGGAAAAGGGAAGGGGGTGAGAAGGAAAGACAAGGTAGGAAAAGGGGAAGGAGGGGAAGGGGGGTGGGGTAAAGGAGGGGGGGGAAGGGGAGGGAAAGGAAAGAGGAAGAGGGAAAACCAGAAAAATAGGGGGAGAAGTGGAAGGAAGAGGGAAAAAAGGGGACAAAGGATAGGAAAATGAATACAAAAAATAATAATGCGAATAAATAAAAAAAACTACTAGGATACAATGTATAACATGTAATCACGAATATAAGAATAGTTGAACATCACTCTTTTAATATAGAAAAAAGCCATATGTTAAAACCAGGGGGATATGTGTGTGACTGATATAAAGTCTAAAGGAATACGCTAAGATCTGTTTCCCCATTAAGACCATTGGGGAAAGGGTCCCAAAATCAAAAATAAATTGTTGTTCCAACCTTAATAACAAATTATCAAAGTCACCCCCCCTCCAATTCTTGGGCGGCTGTTTGATGACACAAAATCTGTAATCTGTGTGGAAACTATGACCCATCTGTATTGAGTGTGTAACCAAAGGTTTCCCCTCGCATTTCCTATTAATAGTAGAGATGTGCAATCGTTTTCACGATTTAGTCAATGCCAACGACATTGTCTAAATCGTCATTGTTGGGGAAGTTGGGAAAAAGAATCAAAATTCCACGAATTTTCGGGTTAAAGTCGGTTTTTTATTACTGCGCACTAACGGATGTTAGTGCGCATGGACTATCCGTTAGCGCGCAGTCGCTGGACGTAGTGCGCAGTACATGGCGCCTCACCATACTGCGCACTAACGGATTATTAGTGCGCACTCGGTACATGGCAGTGCGCAGGTGATATATGTTAGTGCGCACTAACGTAAATTGATACTAAATTGACACTTTTTTTTAAATTGAAGGTTGAATATGTATTCCTATTGGGTGTCTTTTGTTTTTTATTCATTACCAAGGTTACCAACAGCCAAGGTGCTGTTTTTTACAGATTGTTTTATATGGGGGATGGGGAATGGGAATGGGGGATAGAGCTATTAGCTTGAAGTTCTAATCCTACTGTAGTAGTGTGTCTGTGGATATTGTGATTAGGTCATCAATCATGTGACTAGAATTTGTTTGATATATTATGCATAATATTCATTTGCATCATTTTTGAATTGGCCACTTAAATTAATAGGTTTATTTTCCCTCCTACTTTTAGTCAATAGGTAGCTATAATAGCTATATAATAAGGGGTGCTCTGCTTATGTGTTGCTTTTGTTTTGTGGGTTTGAGGAGAAAACATCAGTCAATCAGTCATTATAGCTAGCTGCAGCTGTTGATTGATAGCTAATATTATACAGCCTTTATTGTTATTAATAAGGGGTAGCTGCTAGCTGGCTTAGCTAGCTGATACTAGTATCAGCCTATGATACTAGCCAGCCAGCCAGTAGCCATTGCCACTAGCCACAGTAGCATATAGCTACTGCTAGCAGCCAAGTACCACTAGCCAAAATAGCCAATAGCCACAACCAGTGAGCTGAGCTGAGCTCTACTCTTTTTTTCTGTTTCTTGAGTGAGCTCTTCGTTCGCAGCATTCCTAGCCTAGGCATAGGCAGGCACCAGCACTCCAGTCCAGCAGCAGTGCTTGCTTATAAAGGACAAGGTAGGTGCTTTGACTGCTTTCTGAACATTGTAGCAGTAGAGTTTTAATAGATTTATAAATATATAAAATTATATAATATTATATTTATCAATATTATATAGATGTATGTGTAATCTACTAGATTTATCACTAATAGTGTTTATAGCTAGCTAGCCATAGCCAGTGACACTAGGCTAATAGCTAGCTTGGCTATTAGCCTAGTGTCACTGGCTATGGCTAGCTATTAAAGCCAGTGAGTCACTACTATCAAATCAATTCTACTACTAAACCTATAATTGGCCAATAGTCTGTCCAATATCCTATATTATGTTTCTTGTGCTTGGCTTAAGGCTTCTGCTCCTGTGTGTGAGATTTGTGGGTAAGACTTGAAGTGGGAGGGAGAAGTTATTTTAGTCCAAAGAACAGAATAGGCCTGAAAAGGATATGAAAAAATAAGAATAGGACTTCTCTAACCTCAATGCTTGGCTTGCATGTAGTATTAACAGAAAAGCCTAGCCAGTCCTGCCAGGAGGCTAATGTAATGAGTGAACTGAAGTATTGCAGCCTAGTTTCAGTCTCAGTCTGCTGCAGTTTGATGCTCTGGCCAATGCATGGTATAAATTGCAATATAATATATTAGTAAGTATACTATATCAAATTATCAATTGTCAGTGTCACTCACTGACTAATAAAAAATAATCACTATATCCTTCTTTGTCCTGTGGTCTGGGGGTAGCCTTAGCAATAGCTAGCTAGCTAGCTAATGCTATTAGCTCAATAAAGTTTTAAAATGAATACCAAACTAATTTATTAACTTGTTTAATGTACTATATTTATTATATATTTCTTTGACCACAGGATCATAATGCCCCTACCAGTACCCTCTGGAAAAAAACGTGTTGCTAGTGATAGTGCTACTGGAAAGAGCTGTCTGCCAGTCCCTAGGAAAAAACTGCGATTTTTTGAGAAGAAAGAGGATGTAGAAGTGCAAGGAAACTTGTTGCAAGGGAAGGAACGAGCAAATTTGAGGGAAAGGTGAAAAGATTAGATGAAAGAATGGTGATACAGAAAATATTTGATGATGATGAAGAATCAGATATTGAGGAGGAGGAGGAGGAGGAGGAGGAGGATGATGATCAGGAGTTTTTGGCTAGTAAACATTCAGAGGAGAAGGAGGAGGAGGAGAACAGAAGCAATGACAATGTTAGTCAGATTGCAAAACAAACAACTACTGCCAGTGCCAGCAGTATTGCTGGTACCCTGTCCCCTACACCATTTGAACATCCACGTGTGACTACTACTACTACTACTACTATTTCTACTACTAGTATGAAAATGACAAGTATCCAGCCTAGAGTAAGGAACAATACAAGGACATCAAAGATTTGGAATCATTATCATGTTGTGGCTGACCAGAGATTTGGACAATGTATCCATTGTAAAAAGATGGTGAGCCGTGGAAGAATTATTGGACATCTTACTAACAGCAACATGAAATATCACCTTGAAAGAGAACATAGAGCACTGTTGCTTGCAGAAGAAGCTGGTCCCACCGTGCTTGCCCAGGCTTCAAGTAAAGCAACAGGGAAGCAGCCACAGAAGGAAAGTAGTAGTACTAAAGAAGATACAGATTGTGTGCATCTGCAGAAGCAGCAGTCTCCTCTTCCTCATCCCCAGCAGCAGCGGCAAGCTACCATGGAGCAGATGGGGTGGTGTTCTTCTGCAATGTCACAGAGCAGGAAGCAGGCAATGTCTAAAGTGGGTACACGACATATTGCTCTAATGATTGCTTTGGATGATCAGCCACTGCAGATTGTAGAAAATGAGGGATTTAAGCGGATGCTCCATTATTTCGCCCCTTACTACAAACTTCCTTCAAGAAGTACATTTAGCCGTCAGGTGCTTCCTTCCCTATACAGAAAATGTCGTGCTGAAATGCAGATTATGATGGCAAGGGCAAAGGGGAGGAGCATCCATCTCACCACTGATGTTTGGACTAGTATGAATGCAATGCATGCATATTTGTCTCTAACAGCACATTGGTGGCAGCTGGATGAGGCATTAATACCTGTAAGCACTAGCAGCATTGGCAGTGGCAGTGGCAGCAGCTCCAAAAAGGTTTCGCCAGGATACCATTGGGCTTTACTGCATGCTCAAGTGCTAGACAAGAGACATACTTCAGAAAATATCTTACACGCAATTCAGGGGATGATGGAAAAATGGAATGGGCTCCTTAGAAGCAGTGATATGGAATGCTTAAATGGATTTTTCATTACTGACAATGGTTCCAATATTATTAAGGCTCTGGCTGATGGCAGATTCAGCGGCATCCGATGCTTTGCACATACCCTGCATCTGATAGTGAGGGATGCTTTGGGGCTTAGTGGCAAGGAAGGTGGTACTACTACTAGTTGTAGTAGTCAACTCCTGAAGCGGTTGATTGAAAAGTGTCGCAAAATAGCTGGGCATTTCAATCGTAGTGTAAAAAGTGGGAAGCAACTCAGAAAGAGGCAAATAGCAGTTGGCGCACCTTTGCACAACCTTCTTCAGGATGTGCCTACCAGATGGAATTCCACCTATCTTATGTTGGAGAGGTTGTCTGAACAGCAGACACCTCTTCATGATTTGGCAATGGCAACTGAAATTGGATTGGAAAATCCTCTTGGATGTCAGGACTGGACAAACATTGCACACATGGTGCATGTCCTCAAGCCTTTCAAAGTATATACTGATGCATTGAGTTCAGCTAATGCCACTTTGGGTGGTGTCATCCCTGTAATAAACTATCTGGAGGAGGTATTACAGGAATTTCTGCATCATCCAGATTTCTCTAAGGAAGTGTTAATGCTTGTTAAATGCTTAAAAGAGCAAGTTGAAAAAAGATTGAAACCTCTCATGCAAAGGGATTGCTATATGTTAGCCACGATGTGTGACCCACGTGTGAAAGGCAGTATTGCTCTCAAGAACAATGCTCTTACACATTGGAAAAAAAAGTTGATTACAATGGTTGAAAACATAATGTCTAACAGGGTCTGTTCCACTGGTAACGATGAAAAAGAATTAGTATTATCCTCTCAGTCTCCAACTCCATCCTGCTCAAGTACTAGTATGATCAGCTGCTCCCCTACCCCTTCCATAACACATCAAAATATGAGTCATTCCACATTTAATGAACTGCCTGCCATGTCACAAGCAATCGCATCAGCTGTTGGCAGAAGAGTTACTACTACTGAGTCCTACCTGCAGGAGAATGTTTCAGAACTGCATGTTAAGAGTTTTCTGTCTGAGCCAATTCAGAGCATGGACTCAGATCCCTTGAGATATTGGGCACAGAAAGCTTCAATGTGGCCTGATCTTGCAATACTAGCACAGCACTTTCTTTCCTGCCCGCCAACAAGTGTGCAAAGTGAAAGAGTATTTTCAATGACAGGGAACATAGTGAGTCCACACCGTGCACGTTTGTCTCCAGACTTAGTCGAGCAATTGGTTTTTATCAAAACGAACTTTCCACAGCTTGGGTATCCGAACTTTCCCTGTGACTGGGAGGAGTGAGCCTCTTGTCGAGGGCCGAGATCCAAGGTCAAGGGGTGGAAGAGAGGCTTGGCTCTATGCAGCTGTGCTCCCCGCATCGCTTGCTGGGGTGCCCGGCCACAAGAGGCAGCAGCGGCCACAACACTGCCGCTGCTGCCTCTTGTGGCCCACAGGAGAAGCCAGTCTGGGAGTCACAAGACATGAACACTCTGTCCTGCTGCGTCTCCAACACAGGCTTCTCACTCCCAGGCTCCTTTCCCCCAGTGTCCACCTCTGAGGCAGGCAAGTCCTCGCTGGGTTCTTCTGCCTCAGCGTCCATCTCCGACAGCATGATTGTGTGAATGAAGTATGAAAGAATTTCAGGCCAATACAATATAAAATTGCACTTACAGTGCACAGAGAGGTTGATACTCTAACTAAGTAGCTAGTGGTTGTACTAGTAGTAGCTAGCTACTAGCTAGCTATACTACTAGCTACTACTTGGATATCCAGTTTATATCCAACTAGTAGCTACTACTACTAGCTACTAGTTGGATATAAACTGTTACTGTTATATCCACTACTGTAACAATATATTGATTAACCAAATATATACAAACACCCTTGAGTGTAATAAAAAGAGAAAACTGAGCACCCAGAAGTTGTACATTTCTGAAGGATTTTTTGTTCATGAGTCTGCTTTCTCCTAGTCCTTACTCCTACTTTAGTATCACAAGCATTAAAGTTTTTGCTTCAAATGGCTGTCTTGGTCATGGAGCAATTTTTGGCATTGACGTGTGAGTCATTGCAGTAGCTTGAGTGCTGCACACACTGCACACAGTGCACAATATTGTATTGGCCAGGTTGAAAGATGTGTGAATGGTCAGTAGCCACGGTTGAAGCCTTGACGTTGGCGCTACTGCTCACAAGTATACAACTTGTGCTAATTCAGCCAGACTGAATGTTGTATGGAAGTGTATGACTAACTTAGTTACTACTAAAACAATGAAATATGTTGGATTATAATAGACATACATCCGTACATGTCTGCTCTTTGTAATTTAGTAGTACCATACTATATTATTTTGAATAATTATTATTAGTTAAATGACTAATAAAATAATATATAAAAAAGAACAAACAAACATTTTCACAATGTTAAAACATTTATTTTTTTTACAAATATTTAACTATTAGACATTAACAAATTACAATAGACAAACATTTTTGTCAAAAAAAAAAATTAAAAAAAAAAACCAGCCCAGCAGCCCAGGTCAAGGCGAAATATGATGCCTTGACTTCATGATGTTGCAGCAGGGTCAGGCTCATGTGGAGAGGAGGGTGCCGCCACTGGAGAAACCTGCTCTGAAGCAGAGGGAACTGGCACCTCCTCCTCATGAGGCATCTCATGAGGAGGAGAAGCCATTTCCCTCTGCTCCTGAGGGGCCTCCTCCAGGGCTAACAACCTCCTCTCCACATTGCTGACACTGGCCTGCACCTCTCCGACCCTCTGCTGCAACATCATGAAGTCGGCATCATATTTCGCCTTGAACTGCCGTACTTCCTGCAGGATCTCCTCCAACTTTGAATATTGTGCACACAGCACTTACAGGTTGGAGGAGATCCTGGAGGAAGTACGGCAGTGCTGGTGCTGGTGCTGGCACTGGCGCTGGCGCTGGTGGTGGTGCTGGTGGAAGTGGTGGGCCGCTGGCTGGTGGCAGCTTTATCTTGGCCTGTAAAGAAATTAAAAAAAATAATAATTCAACATGAGACACAGAACTATACATTATACATACATTACACATAGTCAGATATGACAAATAAAAAAGCAAATACTGGATGCGTGCGAGCAAGTTTATAAAATAATCTACCGGGAGATCACGTGAGCCAGCGGGGAGAACGGATGTGGGTTCCTTAGCTCCAGGTCCGCTCCCCGATCTGCACCCATCCCCAGCTTGAATTGATTTGGCATTTTAAATTAAACATCCCCTATCACCCCCACTGCTGCGCCCTTCGGTGGAGGTAAGGTAATATGGCAACCAGGACGATTCGCAAGGACAAGGATCGGAGAGAGGGCCTAAGGGAACGGATCCGCCATCTTCCCCAGATCGCCCGCAGCCAGGCCAGCCAACAGCAGGTATCGATTGGAGCACATTAAGACGGCGGTGGCTGCGGCGTTGGGGCCCGACCTTAAAGCGATAGCGGAGCAAATTGCGGAATTAAAGCAATCATTACAGGGGTATGAGCGCGTTTTGTGGAACTGGAATCGCGGATGTCAGAAACGCAGGACGACTCGTGCAAGCCCGACAGGATATAGATGCGCTGAAGGCCTCCGTCACGCAGCAGGCCCAAAAAATCGATGATCTTGAGAATAGATCACGTCGATCTAATCTCCGCTTGATTGGGATTCCGGAGACGTTGAAAGATAATGACTTGCCGGCTTATCTGGAGAAATGGCTGACGGAAACTAACTCTCCCCCAGTCAACGGCCCGCTGCGGGTGGTGGAACGTGCCCACCGGGTGGGCCCGCGGCAGTCTGATGTCGCGTCCCCGACCCTGTGATAGCTAAACTGCTTAATTATGCTCACAAGCTTGATATTCTTCGGGCACTGCGGGGAGGGAAAAGCCTTCAACTTGACGGCAAAAACATCTTGGCCTTTTCAAGATTTCTCCGTGGGCGTCTCTCAACAACGCCGTGCCATGGCTCCGTATTGTTCCAACTTAATTACATGGGTCTCAGGGCGACTTGTTATACCCGGCGCGGATGCGAGTAAACGGCCGGGGGGATGGGGTTTTGAGAAGCCGGATCAGGCTCGCGCCTTCGTGGAGGAGTACAAGGCGACTAATTCGGCGAACCGGCCATGGGAGGAGAAACCGTGATCGGCAGCAGTTCAGGGAGCGGAGATGCAGTTGAGCCGGGAGCGCTGTGGATGTTACCTAATTGGGGGCTTGAGCGTGTGGTTTGTGCTGAAATTTTTTTATTTTTTCTTTTTCACTTCGTTTGGGTTTGTATGCCCACGTTGGACCGCTAGCCTAGTACTGCGTGTGGATCTTAGCGCGCTGTTTACTGTTTATGGTTTACTGATCCCGGGGCATCCCACAGCGGATTTGGATGGTTCCGGGTTGGAACCGGGACCTACTTTTGTTTTTATGGTTCCCCTTTTTTTTTTTGCATAGCCCGGGGCGAATAGTAAGGACCGTTGGCTGCGCGGGAACTGATCCGCTGGACTGATTTGTATTTTCTCATTATTTTCTTCGCCCATTGTTTTTGTTTTTTCCTTAGGGATCTACATTCGCATGCTCTTCACATATTTTATTCTCTTTAATTATCTCACCAAATAACAGTGCTCTAAGGATAGGGGGCGGTCAGGACGATGGACACGGAAGAAAAACCGGTGCAATAATTTCTTTTATTGTCAGTTGCTTCGAGCAATTTCCACCGGGGACTATGATGGTGCATTATGGCTGCGGGCTGCAGTGTTTGGTTTTTTTATTTTTTTTATTAGTGCTATATTGACTACCAGTGCTGACTTTCCCTTCAATGGCATGGAGACTTTTACCTTGTTCTGGGGTCCCCTTCTCGTTTATGCCTGGGAAGCCACCAGTTGGATGGCTATTAGGGTGTGCTGATTTTATTTTGGGACTGGCTACTGGGGGGGTGGTTGGTTATTCATGTACATATTGTTATAAGCACCGGTTTATGCGCTGGGGTATGGGGGAGGGGAGGGGGGGGGGGGGGGGGGGGCTGGG